>NC_048224.1:125949941-126030805 GCF_002007445.2 Ailuropoda melanoleuca | reverse complement strand
ATATATATATAACTTTTTACCAAATAAAGGGATTGTGCAACACAAGCTGCGTCTTTTGTAAAGTCAACAGATTGGCATGAAGCACACAGGGTCCTCACTGTAGTGATGTTTTGAGCATTATGCTTGCTCATTTGAGAAAGTCACCACCAGTCATGGGTCCTAATGCCAGCATGGGTTGGTATCACCTCTGCCGTGGGACCAGTGGCTTACTTCCCGTCTTTGTTCTTGTCCAGGCCACAGAAAAAAGCAGGACATGTCCAGCTTCAAATCTCAAGGGGCTACTTCCCCAGCTCAGAGCCGAGGAGGTAGGGCCAGACTGGGGGAAGATGGTAGCTTCAGGCAAGGTGAGCCCGGATTGAAGACAGGGTGATCTTCAGCCCCATCACTGGTGGAAATGGATCTCGAGTTTGCCAACCTGACCTTGGCTTCAGGCTTGGGTGCAAGTGAGCCTGAATGTTCTAGGTCTCTAGTCCTAGGGAGCACCCAGGATGGCATTCTCCTTAATCAGGATGGTCTTGTCCTATGGTACAGAGATTTTCTTGTATTACAAAATGCATAGGGCATTTTTCCTCAGGATCTTAATTGAGCCTGATTGGCCCTGGGTTTCCTGAGTCTGTGTCCAGTTTGAAGAACTGTGGCGGTTCCCATAGTGGACCTTGATATGGTTGGTTTGCTCTGCATGCCAGGGAAAGCCAGAGCGGTCAGCTTTTGAGTTCATGGACACTGTTCTCCCTCCTTGTTCCTTGGTGCAGACTTCCTTGCAGACTTGGATCACTTGACCATACTTTTTATTCTGGCTAAACTCTCATCTTCACCTTCTTTAGAGTTACCCAAAGGATAGTTTGTGAGAGAGTATTTGTCTTTCTTTGCTTGAACTTCGAAGATGAGTGGACTCCCGGCAAACATCCGAGTTTCCTTTTACCCGCTATCATGGATCTGTCTTGGCAAGAGTTTATGTACAGTAAACCCTCATTATTCACAGATTCTTTGTTTGCAGATTGTCTACTTGCTAGAATTTATTTGTAACACCAAAATCAATTTTTGGAGCTCTTTCACAGTCATTCGTGGGCATGCACATAGTCACTAAGATTTTGCATCACCTGACATGCATATTCCCAGCTGGGGCCTCCTCTTGTTTCTGCTGCCATTCTGTAAGCAAGTGTTCTTAGCGTGGGCTCTTTATATGTAGTGCCTGTTTTCTACACTTCTGCGCTTTTTGTTGGTGATTTTGCTGTTTAAAATGGCCCCACACAGAATGCTAAGACGCCGTCTAGTGTTTCTGAGCACAACAAGGCTGTGATGTGCCCTGTGGGATAAATATGACACATGGTATGGAGAAAATGCTTGTGTTAGATAAGCTTGGTTCAGGTGTTGTTTTATTTTTTATTTTTTTAAAGAACTTATTTATTTGACAGAGAGAGAGAGAACAAGCAGGGGGAGTGGAAGAGGGAGAAGCAGACTCCCTGCTGAGCAGGGAGCCCAATGCGGGGTTCAATCCCAGGACCCTGGGATCATGACCTGAGCTGAAGGCAGACGCTCAACCGACTGAGCCACCCAGGCATCCCAAGCTCGGTTCAGGTTATGAGTTAGTGTGCTTTTGGCCTGAGTCCAATGTTAATGAGTCAACAATGGACACTACATACAGTGTCTTTAAATAGAAACACATCAGGTTTTGTGTATATTGATCAGTTGTTAAAATGTTATCAAAGGCTGGCAGAAACCGAATTCTGTATTTTCTCCGGGAGCAGTTAGTCTTCACTAATTCATGGTCACGGTGACTGTAGCACACAACTACCACAAATGAGGAGAATCGACTACTGAGATTTACGCTGCACATCCTGAGTGGGTGACTTCTGTAGAGAAATATTTTTACTTATCTCAGTGTGTTTTTAATCATTTAAGTGGTGTAGTTGCATTAAGGGGTGTATTTGCATTAGGGGGTGTAGTTGCGTTAGGGGTGTAGTTGCATTAAGGGGTGTTGCATTAGGGGGTGTATTTGCATTAGGGGGTGTATTTGCATTAGGGGGTGTAGTTGCATTAGGGGTGTAGTTGCGTTAAGGGGTGTAGTTGCGTTAAGGGGTGTAGTTGCGTTAAGGGGTGTAGTTGCATAGGGGGTGTAGTTGCATTAGGCGGTGTATTTGCATTAGGGGGTGTAGTTGCGTTAGGGGTGTAGTTGCGTTAGGGGTGTAGTTGCATTAAGGGGTGTAGTTGCATAGGGGGTGTAGTTGCATTAGGCGGTGTATTTGCATTAGGGGGTGTAGTTGCGTTAGGGGTGTAGTTGTGTTAGGGGTGTAGTTGCATTAAGGGGTGTAGTTGCATAGGGGGTGTAGTTGCATTAGGCGGTGTATTTGCATTAGGGGGTGTAGTTGCGTTAGGGATGTAGTTGCGTTAGGGGTGTAGTTGCATTAGGGGGTGTAGTTGCATTAGGGGGTGTAGTTGCGTTAGGGGGTGTAGTTGTGTTAGGGGGTATAGTTATATATGCGTTAAGGGGTGTAGTTGCAGTAAGGAGTGTAGTTGCATTAGGGGGTGTAGTTGCATTAGGGGGTGTAGTTGCGTTAGGGGTGTAGTTGCAGTAAGGGGTGTAGTTGTATTAGGGGTTGTAGGTGCAGTGTAATTTTTAGATGTCTGTAATTTGGAGAAGAAGGCATGCTTTTGTGTATCTACACCATTCAGATCCCCTGGTCTTTCTGAGTGGACTCTTCCCCTTTCTTCTAATGTTTTCTCTTAAGACCCTCTTCTCTTGACTGTTCTCCTTCTCCTTTCTAGCCCCTTCTCCAGCTCGGTTGTATTTTAAGATGGGCAGTCAGGACAGGAGGCATTCTTTATCACAGACTCTGAGAAGGAAGTAGAAGGGCCCCGTGCAGGTGCGGAGCCAGCTTCTGGCTTCTCCTGAGCAATGTTTGCAACCTGCTGCAAGAAATGGAGCCAGAGTTTTAAAGACCAAACCAAACGCTGTGCAGTATAGCGTGTTGACCGTGAGAAGGGAGGGGTCCACTCCACCCCTCCCCCTCCTTCTGAAAGTCTGTTGGCATCTCACCCATGTGATGTCAAGCCCATAGTGCTTGGACAGAACTTGATTTTGTTTTTATTTAACGCGAACTTCCTTTCAGTGTAGACACGCTGCGTTGCTTTATATTTAGGCTGGATAACATGGAATTGCAGATATTCAGCTGACGAGCGCTTAAAAGACAGCAATTTCATATGGTTTGGTCCAGTATTTTGCCTATTAGTCTGTGCGTACGTTTCCTTTCTGAAAATGTTGAGGGGCTAGCATCTTGAGAGTACCATCATGGTGAAACTGTGCAATATTTATGGAAATGGGGGACCTCCCTGGAAGCGTGGGACACTTGGGTTGGAATCTCTCTTCTAATGTATTTTGTAACCTTCAGACAAAATTAGAATGAGCTAGTAATGCTTCTTACATTGTTTAATGCTTTAAAATCTTTTCTTTTTTTTTTTTTTTTTAAGATTTTATTTATTTATTTGACAGAGAGAGGCAGCCAGCGAGACAAGGAACACAAGCAGGGGGAGTGGGAGAGGAAGAAGCAGGCTCCTAGCAGAGGAGCCTGATGTGGGACTCGATCCCATGGTCTGGGATCACACCCTGGGCCGAAGGCAGACGCTTAACAACTGAGCCACCCAGGCGCCCCAAAAATCTTTTCTTTTTTTTTAAAGTTTATTTATTTATAATCTCTGCGCTCAATGTGGGACTTGAACTCACGACCCTGAGATCAGGAGTTGCATGCTCTACCGACTGAGCCAGCCAGGAGTCCCTAAAATCCTTCTTTTTAAACACATTTCCCCCTCCATTTTTCTTTTTATTTTGATATAAACCCGAGTTGGACCTGTGCATTTTGCGAAATGGTAATCTCTAGGGGCAATTTGTCAGTGTTCTAGTTTGCTAGGGAAGAGCTAAGAGGAGGCATTGGGTACAGGTTTAATTTTCTCTTAGGAGTTCGGGCTAACAAAGCAAGTTAAGGAAGGAGAGGCTGTTTGGTTTAGCTTTCTTTAAAGGGGAAATTCCTGCTCTGGGAAGTTAGGAGGGTCTAGGATTGATTCTGCCATCAGATACATTATCTGTTCTCTGGGGGTGTGGTACACACTGAAAGGGTAGGGTTTAAGCTCAGTGGTTCCCAAACTCTGGTGCACAGTGGCTGCATGTGGGGAAATAACACTGATGCCAGATCCCTCTCCCCAGGCATTCTGTTGAATTGGTGTGTGTGTGAGGGGTTAGTTTTAAAAGATGCCAGGTGTTACTAATAGGCCTCAAATACATGTTCAGGTTTCACGTTATGTCTTATAACTAAGGCCTTCCAGCACTTGCTAGGTATATAGATTATGAACATTTTCTTTCAGTCTGTGACTTGCCTTTCTATTTTTTTAAAAAAATAATATCTTTTGAGAAGTGGACTGTTTTTGTTTGTTGAAGGCCTGTTTATCAGGGTTTTTTTTTTTTTTTTATGGTTATGGCTGCCTGTGTTCTATCTGAGAAACTTTTGTCTATTTACTTATTTAGAGAGAGAGCCCGAGCTGGGGGGAGGGGCGCAGGGGGGCGGGGGGGGAGAGAGAGAACCTCAAGCAGGCTCCACGCTCAGTGCGGAGCCTGATGTGGGGCTCGATCCCACACCCCCGAGATCATGACACAACTGAAATCAAGAGTCAGACGCTCAACCGACTCAGCCACCCAGGCGCCCCTCCTTCAGCATTTCCTAAGGACAGGTCTGCAAGCGATGAGTTCTGTTTTTGTTTATCTGAAAATCTGTTTTTCCTCCCTTGTTTCTGAAGGCTATGCTGGCTGGATATTGTATTCTGAATTAATAGTTCCCTGTACCCCTTTTATTATGGAAAGGATATTGTTCCATTGTCATTGGGCCTTCATTGTTTTTGATAAGACTTCACTCTCATTTGTGTCTTCCTGTGTGTTTGTTTTCTCTGGCAGGTTTTAAAATTCTTTTTTTTTTTTAATTTTCTTCTTAAAATTTCAATTTTTAACTGTAGGGGTGATTTCCCTTGAATTTATGCCTCTTGGGGTGCGTTGAACTTTTTGATCTTTAATTCTTTCTCTAAAATCTTGGGAAATATTTGGCCATTATATCTTTTTAAAAATATTATCTTCTGATCCATTCTCACTTTTTCTCTTTCTTGGATTCTTGTTATATGTGTGTTAGAGCATTTGAAAATGTCTCATAGTTCCCTCTTTTTTCCCTTTATTTTATTCAGTTTTTTTCTCTGTTCTTAAGATTGGATAGTTTTCTTCTAATCGACCTGACTACCTTTTCTGTTATCTTCAAACTGTTACTAAGACCAGCTAGTGTGTTTTTTTCCCCCCTAGTTTTGTACTTTTCAGTTATAGAATGTCCACTTTGCTCTTTTTTACAGTTTGTATATTTCTGCCAAGGATCTGTTTACTTGTATTTCCCTTCAACTCTTTGAACATAAAGTTTTAAAAAATCCAATGTCTGGGTCAAACTTTCTTTTTATTCTTATTTATATATTTGGAGGATTTGCTTTTTTATTATGAAGACTGATTTCTCTCTTGCTGTAGTTTACATTTTCCTATTTTTTTGGTTCTTTTGCATGTCTAAGACTTAAAGTTTATTGCACATTATGAATGCTGCACACTAGGTCTGCATTCTGATAGTCTTGAGGAATGTTGAATTTTGCATTAATAGGTTGCTTACTGGCTGATGTCTTTCAACTTGGCGTAGGCTTGATTTATGCTTTGTTAGTTTATATTTTTGGGAATTCTAAGGTGGTTTTTTCCAAGCTTCAGCTTGGTGGATTTCAACCTTCAAGCTCTGTGTCCTTTGTGGGAACTTGTTAGGCCTGGGTATTAATCTTTTCTGGGATGAGTCTAGAGCAAATCTGATTTAGAGGAGAGATTCTCAGCCTCCGCATTACCAGCGTTTAGGGAGTGTAATGCTTTGTTGCGGGGCAGGGGAGATGGTGGGGACCTCCCCCGCCCCATGCATTGTAGGATGTGACCAGCAACTGTGGCCTCAACCCACTCCATGCCAGTAGCATCTTTCTAGTTATAACAACCAGTAATGTCTCCAGACATCACCAGATGTCCCCTGGGAGGTGGGGGAAAAATTGGCGCTGCTGAGAATCCCTGCTCCAGAGAGTGGTCTTTAATTTTAATGCTAAGGTATGGTCTTCCTGGTGTCTCAGCTGTGTCCCAGTCTTGTTAATCATTTATTTTGTAAGGTTTTTCCATTCTTCTGGGCAAGAACTCCAGGGCCCTAACTTGACCTTCAAGGCCCCTGTGCCCTGCTTGTTACTCCTCACACCAGCTCTCTGGGGAGCCTTAGGCCATGTTGACCTGGGCCTTTGTAGCCCATCCCTCAGCTAAGACCTTTACAGCTGCACCCCGTCCTCGCCCCAGAACTTTGGGGACCCTTTCATTCATCCTCGGAGATGCCAGCTGCTTCGGCGGGCCCCAGCCTCACCTCTGCCTCCTCAGCTCCATGGGGGCTGCTGGCCCGAATGGGCTTCATCCAGCTCTTGGCCGCAGGTGGAAAATGCCTGAGAGCCAAGACAGCGGTAGCGTCGACCTCTTGAGTGTCCCTTCCCTCAGGGATCTGTCTTGTACTGCCTGTTATCTGGTGCCCGGACATGTAATTCTGTGCAGTTATGTACTTGCTTATGGCAGAGTTGGGGCGGGCCGGCTATCAGTAACTTGGCCACACAGCAGCTGTCTGCTCACGGCGTTTAATAGCGGGGAGCTCTGTGTACACTACATGGTTGGGTGAGTGTCCGCCGGGCGACGGACCTCTTGGGCATCCTTGCCGAGCCCATCACGGGTGAGCAGGACATATGTCAGACTGCGGGTCACTGGATTCTGTTGTGAGTCATTGTGATGCTTAATAAAAACCCAGAACCCAGGTGTGATCCCAGATCTACTCCCTCACAATGAAGAGATGCCTTGGAAATCTGTATATTTAATCTGTGCCCCAGGGATTCATCAGGAAAGTTGGGGAACCACCGTCTCGGGAGACAGTGAAGGGAACGATGGCCGGGCAGTGGTGGTTGTGGTGTTTCCTTTTTGGAAGGTCAGCACACAGCATGACTGTCTGGCTTCCTTTCCCCGGGATTTATGCTGAAAACATGACTGATACTTAATTTTCAAAATCCACTTAGTTTAATTTAAAAATTTTTATGTTAGTCTGGAAATGTTTCTATTTCTTTGTTATTTTAAAGTGTTTCTGTAGGTTTAGAATTTTTGGTTGCTGGCTATCCCCCCCCCCCGTCTTCAAAGGTAATCATGTTTTTTATACTTATTTATTTTTAAAAAGATTTTTAATTTTTTTTTTAATATTTAAGTAATCTTTACACCCCCCGTGGGACTTGAACTCACAACCCTGCGATCAAGAGTTACATCCTCTATGATGGAGCCAGTCAGGCGCCCCCATTTTGTTTTTTAAATTAATGAATTTTTATTTTTGTAAGATTTTTTAATTTATTCATTTGAGAAAGAGAGCGTGTCAGAGCATGAGCATGAGTGGGGGAGGGGCGGAAGGAGAGGGAGAAACAGACTCCCCACTGAGTGGGGTGCCTGACGTGGGGCTCCATCCCAGGACCCTGACATCATGACCTGAGTTGAAGGCAGATGCTTAACTGACTAAGCCACCCAGATGCCCCTAAGTTAATGAATTCAAAATTTTTTTTTTAAAGATTATTTATTTATTTATTTATTCGACATAGATAGAGACAGCCAGCGAGAGAGGGAACACACGCAGGGGGAGAGGGAGAGGAAGAAGCAGGCTCACAGCAGAGGAAGCCTGATGTGGGGCTCGATCCCATAACGCCGGGATCACGCCCTGAGCCGAAGGCAGACGCTTAACCACTGTGCCACCCAGGCGCCCCAATGAATTTTAATTTTTTTTTTTTTAAAGATTTTATTTATTTATTCGACAGAGATAGAGACAGCCAGCGAGAGAGGGAACACACGCAGGGGGAGAGGGAGAGGAAGAAGCAGGCTCATAGCGGAGGCCTGATGTGGGGCTCGAGCCCATAACGCCGGGATCACACCCTGAGCCGAAGGCAGACGCTTAACCGCTGTGCCACCCAGGCGCCCCGAATTTTAATTTTTAATTGTGGTAAAATACACATCACTTAAAATTGACCCCATTTACCATTGTTGACTGTACAGCTCAGGGGCCTTGAGTACATTCACATCAGTGTGCAGCCATCACCACCGTCCATCTCCAGAGCTCTTCATCTTGAAAAGCTTAAACTCTGTCCCCATTAGACCAGTTCCTCATGCCCTGCCCCCAGCCCCTGGCAACCCCCATTCTACCTCCGTCTCCATGACACTGTCTGCCACAGACACTCACTGCCTGTGAGTGGAATCACACAGGATTTACCCTTGGGTGCCTGGCTTTTATTTCACTTGGCATAAGGTCTTCAAGGTTAACCTCATTTTTTGAATGGGTGCGGGTCATACATTTGCTCGATATTCACTGAAAAAAATTACAGTTCACCCTCCTGCTCAGCAGTGGCGATAAACTTTCAGTTACTTGTGGAGGAAAAGGAAGCATTTCAGAGAGGACTCTACCCCTCTCTGGCTCCCTGCGAGAGCAAGCAGATGTGGCTGGCTTACGTTTTGAAGTCCTGTCTCCTCTCTCTTCTCTCCTCTCCCCTCTCCCCTCTCCCCTCTCCCCTCTCTCCCCTCTCTCCTCCCTCCTCCATCCTCCCTCCTCCCCTCCCCCTTCCCCCAGGGACCCCACTAGCTGAACTGACCAGGTTATTTTCTTTGTTTGGTATCTCTGTGACTTGACAGCCGTTGGTACCCAGCTGCTATTGGTTACACTCCACTCCAGTGAGGAGGAGAACGTGGGGTTTGGGATAATGGCATTTGGTAGAGAGTGTGATGGGTTGCTTTGTGAGAGGACATTTTCCTTATTGCTCTGTGCACTTTTCTCTTCGTTCCTTTGTATGTACTGATGATGGATGTTAAGGCATTGCTGCTTTTAGTTAGTTTGGTTCTAAGAACAAATGCTGTGAAAATCATGAGTTGGACAGCATCTCCTTTTGTCTTTTTTTCTGTACAGATGTGCTCATTTTCTGAAAGCTTCAAGCATGGTGTTTACAAGGGAATGAGTAATAACACAACTTGTTTTGTGGTATTGCAGAAATGTGCATTGTTACTTCAGGTGTGCTGCATATTGACTTCAAGTTCAATACTTTGATAAATATAAAACGTTAGGAAAAAAGGGAATTCACGTTTTAAAGCACTCTCATTTTGACAGTAAAATTGTGCACAATGGATGGGTTTGTAGAGAGTATATTCCTTCCCTTTTGTAGTCTTGGTGTGAAGGAGGGCACATGATTAAAATTTAGAAACTGGTTTATAGATTAAAGAGTTCTAAGGTATAGTTGCCATAAAAGACTTAGCATGTGGCCTCATGTATACATTTTTATGACCAAGCCTACTGTTTTTGAGAAGATAGTTTATACTCACATTTTTTTGTGTTTTATAATTTCTTAAAAAAGATTTTATTTGTTTATTAGAGAGCAGAGAGGGAGAAGCAGACTCCCTGCTGAGCAGGGAGCCCTATGTGGGGCTCAATCCCAGGACCCTGAGATTGTGACCTGAGCCGAAGGCAGATGCTTAACCGACTGAGCCACCCAGGTGTCCCTTGTGTTTTATTATTTTTTTATTTTTATTTTTATTTTTATTTTTTTAAAGATTTTATTTTTGTATTCGACAGAGATAGAGACAGCCAGCGAGAGAGGGAACACAAGCAGGGGGAGTGGGACAGGAAGAAGCAGGCTCATAGCAGAGGAGCCTGATGTGGGGCTCGATCCCACAACGCCGGGATCACGCCCTGAGCCGAAGGCAGGCACTTTAACCGCTGTGCCACCCAGGCGCCCCATGTTTTATAATTTTTAGAAACAGAAAAACCTATTAAAAGATATTTTTAAAACTTGATGATAGTTTTTTTTTTCTTCTGTTGAGGGTGTACTTCATATTTTCTCATGAATATAGTCTCTCCCCTAATCCTGAAGTGTGTGTTTGTAACCGTGTGTGTGTGTGTGTGTGTGTATGTGTGTGTGCGCTCTCCTTTCTCTCCTTGGCATTGGGTTCTTCACACTCACTGTATCGTTGCTTCTTCCAGCCACCCCATCAGCTCACCTTTGCCACAACTGTTCTGTGTTGTTCATCTCTCTCTTCCCCTCTCTTGTGTGGGAAACCAGTCACATGGGGCTTCTCTTTCAAAGCAGGAAATTGGTGATGGAAGGGCCTGGGTTGGGGGCGTCTTTCATTATTTGGGGATGTGACCTCACTTTGAACATAACTGCCATCATATAACCTTACACATTCAGGGACTCATGGCCGTTAGACGTGATGAGGTCAGGGAATGTGGGGTCAGTCTGACCTCAGAGAAAATATCACAGACCCCCAGGTGGTTCTCGGGGTCCACATTGTGGCCCTTTTGCTCAGAACGTGTTAAGTCTGTATGCGTCTTTCTGGCCCCTTGACTCCAGTAGATCACAGAAAAAGAAAAGGTGGCCGACAAACTTAAAACTAATGGTAGCCCCAGGAGGGAAATGCCAAAGCTTGCAGAGAGCTTTCTGTACCGGTGTGCTGGTTTGTGCGCTGGCCATGGAAAACCAGGAGCCAAAAGAAAAAAAAAAAAGGCAATGGAGCTATCAGATTATAGAGAGGTTGTTGATTTTGTATGCACTTTGGTTTTCATTTCCTTGAATCTCTTTTCTTCTAAGAACCATGGAGGGACTCTGATTATCTTTATGGAGCTGTCACCCATTATATTTATGGGGAAGGAGGATGTTAGGTGGTCCCTGTGTCCTCCCCTCCAAAATGAAGTTTAATGGCTTTAGATTATGCAGTCATGAAAGAAGATGCGGCAGCATTACAAAGCAACTCTAGGCAACGATGTTGGAAAAATACAGGCAATTTTCTGCTTCAGGTGAGCTAAACATACTCTTCCCACTAGCCTGTTGCAGTAATACCCATTGTACCTGGAAACCACATTATCTGACAGACTCAGCTCTGGGGTAGGGCCATGAACCAGGAAGGAAACGAAAAATGCCAAATAGGTGACACAAGTACTTGGTTTTTTGTTCTGAAAATCCTTTAGGTTCCTACTCAGAGCCTACTTGCTGTGATTTTACTTAAAATCTTTTGAAGCCATTCTAGTTTGGAAACAGTAGCAGGCACTGGTGAGAGGGCTAGCTTGATAGCAAGGGACAGAATGGCTGCAGAACCCCAAAACCATGGCCATTTGGGGCAGTCTGTGGGAGCAGCGTCCTCCATACACAGAGAGTCGTCGACATTGTGTATGAGGCATGGTGGTGATGAGGAATCCACGTCATGAAGATGGTGAAACACGGTTTCTGTTTTTAAGGACTGTTAGGGAAGTGATATTTATGTGTCCATACTTGGGTTTTGTGTTTCACTTGTACTGATTAAAATAATTGAGAAAGAAGAAACAGTATATTTTTCAAATGAATGACAGATATTACTTATTTTTTAAAAAATTGATGAAAATCATTGTTCGGGTCAAGATTGTAGTGTTGTCTTATAACCCCAGAGGTATTCACGCCCACCCAGAGAAGTAACCAACTGTATAATATGGATGCCTGCTCTGATGGAGTTTGCATCCCACAGTTGACAATGTTGTTTTTAATAGTCATATAGAGTCTAATAGAACCAATAATGAGATATTTCGATTGTTTTCCAGTTTTTTATATTAACGATGTCAGTGCAGTGAACATGACCAAAGCAAAACCTTTGGAGACATCCTTAATTTATCAGGGTATATACATTTCAAGGCTTTTTTTTTTTTTTAATGATTTTACTTATTTCAGAGAGGGAGAGCAGGGGGAGAGGGGGAGAGAATCTTAAGCAGATTCCACACTCAGTGTGGAGCCCGATGTGGGGCTTGATCTCATGACCCTGAGGTCGTGACCTGAGTTGAAACCAAGAGTCGATTGCAGACCCTACTGCATCACCTAGGCGCCCCTCAAGGCTTTTGAATGCTAGATTTCCTTCCAAAGAGTTGGTAGCTATTTACAGTCCCTTTGGGAAAATGACATGGCCTCCACCCTTGCCAAGGTTGGATGTTATAACTTTTTGTCTTTGCCACTCTCACCAGTTTCTAGATGAAAAATAATGCTTTGTCGTTATTTTAACTTACGTTTCTGAGTAATAATGAATTTGAGTATTTGAAAATTTTCATTAGTCATTTGTGTTTTCCTTCATGAATTTCCTGCATCTGTTATTTGCCTCCCTTTTTAAAATTGGTAGACTTTTATAATTCTTCTTGATATTTAAGTGCTTTTGATTTAGTAAAGACAGTAATTCTGGGTCTGGCATATACAGTGCAAATAATTGATTCCAGTTTCTTTTGTTTTTTGTTGCTCTCATGGTGGAACTATTTTGCTTTCACAAGGAAAACAAATTGAACCAAATGGTATCCTTTTATACCCTGTCAACTTAAGGAAATGTGAAACCACAACACTGGCAGGATGATGATGCATTAATTCGTACATTGTTTTTTCTCTATACCCAACATGAACTATTTTTCAGCTATAACATATATAATTTCTTAGAACTAAACTTTAATTTTTACAATAATGAAGAGTGGTAATTTTGCTTCATTAAAAAATACCGAGTGTTCTCCGTCAGGCATGAATATGTTCAGCTTATTTTCTCATCTGCAACATAGGAGTGATTCTTGCTTTGTAAGGTTGTTTCTTATTCAGTTGTCTGGGTTGTAGTAGGTGTTCAATAAAGGGCAGCTGTTTTTATGCTGATATAAATGAATATGACAGGCTCTGTGATCGCAATGAGCTGATGGGTCCTGGGGGCAACAGACACGTAATTGATTTACTAGAGGCTTTTCTGTAGGTGTGAACAGTGATGTGTGTGTGTGTGTGTTTCTTTGGTCTTAGTCTTAGGTAGACTCTTAGATCATTAATTCTATACCTTTCTTTCTTTTTAATGTCAAACATTTAAAGCAAGAAGTTGCCTTTAAGACTTGCTTACCTATACCCTACAAACTGTGATAGGGTAGTTTTCATTTTCATTTATTTAAAAATATTTCTGATTTCTCTTAGGAGGTCTTCTTTGCAACATTTCTATTTAGAAGTATGTTGTTAATTCTCACATATTTGGAGGTTTTAGAGTTATCTTAGTGATTTCCAATTTAATTCTTTTGTCATCAGAGAACATTCTGTGTAACATTTTATGTTTAGAAATTTATTGAGATTTATTTTATGGTCTCAGCATATAGGGTCTATGTTGAGAAATATTCAGTGTGTACTTGAGATAACTGTCCTGTAGTCGTTGGGTGTGGTGTTTCATAAATGTCGGATTAAGGTGGTTACTAGTGTTGTTCACATCTGTATCCTTAGGATTTTTTTGGGCGGGGAACTTTTTTTTTTTTTTTTTTAAAAGATTTTATTTATTTATTTGACAGAGACAGCCAGCGAGAGAGGGAACAGAAGCAGGGGGAGTGGGAGAGGAAGAAGCAGGCTCATAGCAGAGGAGCCTGATGTGGGGCTCGATCCCAGAACGCTGGGATCACGCCCTGAGCCGAAGGCAGATGCTTAACGACTGCGCCACCCAGGCGCCCCTGGGCGGGGAACTTTTATCAATTACTGCCAGAGGGATGTTGAAATCTATGATTGTGGTCTTTTCTGATTTTTCTCTTTAATTCTGTTTTTGTCTCATGTATGTTGAAACTCTGTAATTTGATCTGTATACATTTAGGAGTGGTGAATTGACCTCTTTATTCTGAAGTGTCCCTCTTAATCTTTGGTAATATTCCTTGTCTGAAAGTCTATATTGTCTGATATTAATGTAGCCACACCACATTCATTGTACCTGTTGTTTACATGGCATATCTTTTTTTATCCTTTCACTTTCAACCTGTCATTGTGTTTAAAGCGCATCTTCCTTACACTGCAATTTAGGTCTTTTGTTAATCCCTTGCCACAGTGTCTGGCTTTTAGGGTGTTAGTGTATTTGCATTTAGTGTAGCTATTGATGTGATTGGGCTTCAGCTTTTCACATTGCTATTTATTTTCTATCTGTTTCATCTGTTTTTCGTTTTTTCCATTCCTGACTTTTTTTGGGTTTATCAGATATTTTTTAGTATTCCATTTTGATTATGTTATTGGCTTTTTAGCAGTATGTCTTTGTGTGTTTTTAGTGTTGACTTAGAGACTAAATAGGCATCTTAGCTTATTATAGTCCGTTTCCTTTTAATATTGGACTATTTTACATAAAATGTAAGAAACATACAAGCATAAAATTCTGGTATCCTGGGGCGTGTGGGTGGCTCAGTCATTAAGCGTCTGCCTTCAGCTCAGGTCATGATCCCAGGGTCCTGGGATTGAGCCCCGCATTGGGCTCCCTGCTCAGCAGGAAGCCTGCTTCTCCCTCTCCCTCTGCTTGTGTTCCCTCTCTCGCTGTGTCTCTCTCTGTCAAATAAGTAAAATCTTAAAAAAAAAAAAAAATTCTGGTATCCTTCCTCGTTCATTGTGCTATTGTTATATTTTACATCTGCGTACACCATGCAGTGTGACCATTTTTTTCATTAAGCAGCCATTTGTCTTTCAAATAAAAGGAAATTTATAATCTTTTATGTTTACCTGCATATTTGCCATTTTGGTTTCCTTATTGTATATCTTGAGTTTTCATCTGGTACCAGTTCCCTTTAGCCTGAAGGATTTTTTTTTTTTTAAGGTTTTATTTATTTGAGAGAGAGAGCATGAGAGGAGGGGCAGAGGGAGAGAGAGGAGAGGGGGAAGCAGGCACCCCACTGAGCAGGGAGCCCCACGCAGGGCTCGATCCTCAGACTCTTGATCATGACCTGAGCCAAAGGCATGACGCTTAACCCACTGAGCCACCCAGGTGCCCATGAAGAATTTCTTTTATAATTTCCTAATATTTCATTCGGTGATAAGTTCTCACATTTTGTTTATCTGAAGATGTCTTAATTTCACCATCATCATTTGAAGCACATTTGTGTTGGTTATAGAATTCAGTTACTCTTTCCTTTCTCTTAGCTCTTGATAGATGTTCCACTGTCTTGTCTCTGTTGTTTCTGACGTCAGCCATCAGTTGTATTGTTCCTTTGTGTGTAATGTGTTGTTTTTCTTTTTTTTTTTAATTTAATTTTATTATATTATGTTAATCACCATACAGTACATCCCCAGATTCCGATGTAAAGTTTGATTGCTTTTTAGTTGCGTATAACACCCAGTGCACCATGCAATACGTGCCCTCCTTACTACCCATCACCAGTCTATCCCATTCCCCCACCCCCTCCCCTCTGAAGTCTTCAGTTTGTTTCTCATAGTCCATAGTCTCTCATGTTTCATTCCCCCTTCTGATTACCCCCCTTTTCTTTATCCCTTTCTTCCCCTACCGATCATCCTAGTTCTTATGTTCCATAGATGAGAGAAATCATATGATAATTGTCTTTCTCTGCTTGACTTATTTCACTTAGCATTATCTCCTCCAGTGCCGTCCATGTTGCAGCAAATGTTGAGAATTCGTTCTTTCTGATAGCTGAGTAATATTCCATTGTATATATGGACCACAGCTTCTTAATCCAGTCATCTGTTGAAGGGCATCTCGGCTCCTTCCATGATTTGGCTATTGTGGACAATGCAGCTATGAACATTGGGGTGCATATGGCCCTTCTCTTTACTACGTCTGTATCTTTGGGGTAAACACCCAGTAGTGCAATGGCTGGGTCATAGGGTAGTTCAATTTTTAACTTTTTAAGGGACCTCCACACTGTTTTCCAGAGTGGCTGTACCAACTTGCATTCCCACCAACAATGTAGGAGGGATCCCCTTTCTCCACATCCTCTCCAACAATTGTTGTTTCTTGCCTTGTCTATCTTTGCCATTCTAACTGGCGTAAGGTGGTATCTCAGTGTGGTTTTGATTTGAATTTCCCTGATGGCTAATGATTTTGAACATTTTTTCATGTGTCTGTTAGCCATTTGTATGTCTTCATTGGAAAAGTGTCTGTTCATATCTTCTGCCCATTTTATGATTTGTTTATTTGTTTCTCGTGTATTGAGTTTGAGAAGTTCTTTGTAGATCTTGGATACCAGTCCTTTATCTGTGGTGTCCTTTGCAAATATATTCTCCCATTCCGTGGGCTGTCTCTTAGTTTTTTTGACTGTTTCCTTGGCTGTGCAGAAGCTCTTTATCCTGATAAAGTCCCATAAGTTCATTTTATCTTTTATTTCTCTTGCCTTTGGCGATGTGTCGTGAAAAAGGTTGCTCTGGCCGATGTCATAGAAGTTGTTGCCTATGTTCTCCTCTAGAATTTTGATGGATTCCTGTCTCACATTGAGGTCTTTCATCCATTTGGAGTTTATTTTTGTGTATGGTGTGAGAGAGTGGTCAAGTTTCATTCTTTTGCATGTAGCTGTCCAATTTTCCCAGCACCATTTATTGAAGAGACTGTCTTTTTTCCACCGGATGTTTTTTCCTGCTTTATCAAAGATTAGTTGCCCAAAGAGCCGAGGGTCCATTTCTGGGTTCTCTATTCTGTTCCATTGGTCGATGTGTCTGTTTTTGTGCCAGTACCATGCTGTCTTTGTGATCACAGCTTTGTAGTACAGCTCGAAATCCGGCATTGTGATGCCCCCAGCTTTGTTTTTCCTTTTCAACAGTTCCTTGGAGATTCGGGGCCTTTTCTGGTTCCATACAAATTTAAGGACTATTTGTTCCAGTTCTTTGAAAAATGTCCTCGGTATTTTGATCGGGATAGCATTGAAAGTGTAGATTGCTCTGGGTAGTATGGACATTTTAACTATGTTAATTCTTCCAATCCATGAGCATGGAATATTTTTCCATCTTTTTATGTCTTCCTCAATATCTTTCAAAAGTGATCTATAGTTTCTAGGATATAGGTCCTTTACGTCTCTGGTTAAGTTAATTCCAAGGTAACGTATGGTTTTTGGTGTTATTGTAAATGGGATGGATTCCCTAATTTCTCTTTCTTCAGTCTCGTTATTCGTGTATAGAAATGCAACTGATTTCTGGGCATTGATTTTGTATCCTGCCACCTTACTGAATTGTTCTATAACTTCTAATAGTTTGGGAGTGGATTCCTTTGGGTTTTCCATATAGAGTATCATGTCATCTGCAAAGAGAGACAGTTTGACTTCTTCTTTGCCGATTTGGATACCTTTGATCCCTTTTTGTCTTCTGATTGCTGTTGCAAGGACTTCTAGTACTATGTTGAATAATAGTGGCGAGAGTGGGCATCCTTGTCGTGTTCCTGATCTTAAGGGAAAGGCTTCCAGCTTTTCCCCATTGAGAATAATGCTTGCAGTAGGCTTTTCATAGATGGCTTTTATGAGATTGAGAAATGTACCCTCTATTCCTACACTCTGAAGGGTTTTAATCAGGAAAGGATGCTGTATTTTGTCAAATGCTTTTTCTGCATCAATTGAGAGGATCATATGGTTCTTGAGTCTTTTCTTGTTGATATGATGTATCACATTGATTGATTTGCGAGTGTTGAACCATGCTTGCATCCCAGGTATGAATCCCACTTGGTCATGATGGATAATCCTTTTAATGTACTGTTGGATTCTATTAGCAAGGATCTTGTTGAGGATTTTGGCATCCATATTCATTAGAGAAATCGGTCTGTAATTCTCCTTTTTGAGGGGGTCTTTGCCTGGTTTGGGGATCAAGGTAATATTAGCCTCATAGAATGAGTTTGGTAGCTTTCCTTCTGTTTCTATTTTTTGAAATAGCTTTAGGAGAATAGGTATTATTTCTTCTTTGAATGTTTGGTAGAATTCCCCAGGAAAACCGTCTGGGCCTGGAGTTTTATTATTTGGAAGGTTGTTTATCACTGACTCAATTTCTTCATAGTTAATTGGCCTATTTAAGAAATCTATTTCTTCCTGTTTCAGTCTTGGTAGTTTATAGGTTTCCAGGAAGGCCTCCATCTCTTCCAGATTGTTTAGTTTTTTGGCATATAGCTGTTGATAAAAGTTTCTAATAATCCTTGCAATTTCAATGGTGCTGGTCGTGACCTCTCCCTTTTCAGTCATAATTTTAATAATCTCAGTCCTTTCTCTTTGTTTTTGGACAAGTTTTGCCAGTGGTCTATCAATTTTATGGATTCTCTCAAAGAACCAGCTTCTAGTCCTGTTGATCTGCTCTACTGTGCTTCTGGTTTCTAATTCATTGATTTCTGCTCTAATCTTGGTCAACTCCTTCCTTGTCAGTGGGTTAGGCCTGTCCCTCTGTTGCTGTTCCAGTTTCTTGAGGTGAGAATATAGAAACTGCATTTTAGATTTTTCTATTCTTTTGAGTGAGGCTTGGATGGCTATGTATTTCCCCCTTAGGACTGCCTTTGCAGTATCCCATAGGTTTTGGACCGTTGTGTATTCATTCTCGTTGGTCTCCATAAATTGTTTAATTTGTTTTTTGATTTCCTGGTTTATCGAGTCATTCTTGAGCAGGATGGTTCTTAGCCTCCAAGTGTTTGAGTTTCTTCCAGGTTTTTCCTTGTGGTTGAGTTCCAATTTCAGAGCGTTGTGGTCTGAGAATATGCAGGGGATAATTTCAATCTTTTGGTATTGGCTGAGACCTGTTTTGTGTCCCAGAGCATGATCTATTCTTGAGAATGTTCCATGGGCATTTGAATAGAATGAGTATTCTTTGGTTCTGGGGTGTAGTGTTCTATATATATCTATGAGGTCCAACTCGTCGAGTATGGCATTCAAAGCCTTTGATTCTTTGCTTAGTTTTTGCCAGGGTGTTCTGTCTATTTCTGATAGTGGGGTGTTGAGGTCCCCTACTATTACTGTGTTCTTATCTATATGTCTCTTTATTTTGGTTAAGAGTTGGCTTGTGTATCTTGCTGCTCCCCTGTTGGGGGCATATATATTAATAATTGTCATATCCACTTGTTGAATACTTCCTTTAAGAATAATATAGTGCCCTTCTGTATCTCTCTCTATGGCCTCTAGTTTAAAATCCAGTCTATCTGATATGAGAATTGCTACTCCAGCTTTCTTTTGAGGTCCATTTGCGTGGAAGATGGTACTCCATCCCCTTACTCTAAGTCTGAATGCATCTTTGGGTTCAAAATGAGTCTCTTGTAGACAGCAAATGGATGGGTCATGTCTTTTTATCCAATCTGCAACCCTGTGGCGTTTTATGGGAGAGTTTAAGCCATTTAGATTGATAGAGATTATTGACAGATATGATTTTAATGATGCCATTTCTCTTTAAAGTCTTTGTATCGGTTGTGACTTGCTGCTCTGTATCACTCTTGGGGCCTTTTTACCTTTATAGAGCCCCCCTTAATATCTCCTGTAGGGCTGGTTTCGTGGTTACGAAATTGGTTAATGATTGGCGATTTTGGAACGTCTTTATTTCTCCATCAATTCTGAATGACAGCTTTGCTGGATAAAGGATCCTTGGCTGCATGTTTTTCTCTGAAAGAGCTTTAAAAATGCCCCCCCAAGCCTTTCTCTCATTCCAGGTCTCTGTAGACAGGTCTGACGTAATCCTGATACCTTTGCCTTGGTACGTGAGAAATTTCTTTGCCCTGGCCGCTTTCAATACTGTATCCTTGGATCTAATATTTGCGAATTGCACTATGACATGCCGTGGCGTAGGTTTGTCCTGGTTGAGCTTGGATGGGGTCCTCTCTGCCTCTTGGACACGAATGCTTGTTTCCCTTGCTAGATTAGGGAAGTTTTCAGCTACAATTTGTTCAAATATCTCTTCTAGACCTCTGTTTTTCTCCACCCCTTCAGGGATGCCGATGATTCTGACATTGGATCGTTTCATAGAGTCAGTAATCTCCCGTAATCTACATTCGTGGGCGTGGATTTTTTTAAGACCAGCTTCTATTTTCGTTTTTTCTTCTACTAACCCATCCTCCAATTCGCTAACGCGTTCCTCTGCCTCGGTGACCCTGGCCGTCAGAGCCTCTAGTTTTGACTGCATTTGGCTCATAGAATTTTTAATTTCTGTCAGATTCGCTCTCATTTCTGCCCTTAGGGATTCTATATTCTCAGCAACGCTTTCTCTGATGCTTTTTTCAAGTTTACTCATCATCTTGACCATTGTTGCTCTGAATTCCATTTCTGATAATTGGGATACATCCATATGTATTAATTCTGTGGCCGAGGCCAATTCTGTGGCAGAGGCCACAGACTCATTATCTTTTCTTTGCTGGGGGGGACTTCTCCTTCTCGTCATTCTGATGAAGAGAGATTGCAGGGTTGTCCAGAGCCCAAGTGTTGACTGGGACCCAGGCCGTGCGCCCTTGTTTTATAGAGATCTTAGGGATGTGGGCTTCTTCCTTAAAGAGTTTATTTATTTATTTGAGAGAGAGAGAGACAGTCAGCAAGAAAGGGAACCCAAGCAGAGGAGTGGGAGAGGAAGAAGCAGGTTCCCGGTGGAGAAGCCCGATGAAGGACTCCTTACGGAGCGTTGTGATCACACCCTAATCCGAAGACAGGTGCTTGGTGACTGCGCCACTCAGGCGCTCCGGGTTGTGGGCTTCTTGATTTTTCAGCCTGCCTTCTGGGGGAGGGGCCTGCCTGCAGGTACTCAGAAAACCCTGTTTGGGTAGAGTCTCTGTGTCCCTTGCGAGGGGGGATGGGGATGGGCACCCTGTGAGCCGGTATTTCCGGGCTTTTGTTCTCTGGCGGCTTTCCCTGGCGGTTTGCTATGCCTCTTCTGAGAGAGCAGCAGCGGCTGAAATTCAGCCTCTGTCTCAGAACAGAGGGATCGCGGATCGTTCTCCACTGATGTTCTGGCCACTTTAACTCTGTTTCTGTTGGTGCTGCTCAACCCTGCAGCATCCCGGGCTGTGCGCCCCACACCCGGCGTCCCAGCCCTCACTTCCAGGGCCGGCACGTCTCTGTCCTTTGTGTTTCCAACCCCGCCCGCCGCCAGCCGCCCCGCGCGGGCTCCCGGAGCTCCCCGTCTCAGTCTGGTGTCTCACGGGTGCTGACCGCGAGTCCGCCTGCTCCCCCGTGCAGGTGGCCCGCCAACCGCCAGCCGTCCCGCGTGCGCTCCCGGAGCTCCCTTCTCAGCCTGCTGTCTCAAGCGTGCGGGTCCGCGGTCTGTCCACTCCCCCTTGCAGGTGGCTACCGCTTCCCGGCGCCCTGACACGGCGGCTCCCTCCCCCTTCTGTTTAGCTTCCGATATCTGTGCGCGGTTTCACGGCTCCCCGCTTCGTACCTCGATACTCAGCGCTGGAGATGTTCATTTGTAGAGATCCAGATGTATCTTCCTGCGTCTCAGGCTGATTCCGTGGATGTTCCTGCTGGTGGTACCTATCCAGCTCAACTCAGGGGACCGGCTGAAAAAGGGGTCCCCTACTCCTCCGCCATCTTAACCTCCCTTCCATGTGTTGTTTTTCTTGGCTCCTTTCAAGACTTTCTCTTTTTGTTTTCAGCAGTTTGATTCTGATGT
The DNA here is from genome assembly GCF_002007445.2 of Ailuropoda melanoleuca. Lineage (NCBI taxonomy): Eukaryota > Metazoa > Chordata > Mammalia > Carnivora > Ursidae > Ailuropoda > Ailuropoda melanoleuca. The sequence continues at coordinate 126,009,346 of NC_048224.1, read as the reverse complement.
GCCTAGGCAAAAGTCTTTGTTTTGATATTTCTTGGTGTTTGCTTAGATTCTTCAATATGTAAATTAATATTTTCTACCAGACTTGGAAAAATTTCAGCCATTATTTCTTCAAATATTTTTTGCTTTCCTGTTTTGTTGTCTTCTTCCAGGAATCCAGTTTCATGTTTGTTTCATTCCTTGATACTGTCCCACTGGACCCTTACGATTTTTTTTCCCTTCAATTTCTCTCTCTCTTTTCTAGTCTTCAGATTGTAATCTAAAAGAGTTGATGAACCTGGAAAGAGATCAATGGAAGTTTTCTGTTACTAAAATTACCTAATGAATTTTTCATATTCATTCATTCATATCCTTTTCAGGTCTAGAATTTCCATTTGTTTCCTTTTGATAGTGTTCATTGCTCTCCTAAAATTACCCATTCTACTTCACTTGTTATAACCATGTCTTTCTTTAACTCCTTGGACATATTCATAATAATTGTTCTATAGCTCTCATCTACTAATTCCAAAAACTGGATCATCTCAGGGTCTACTTCTATTGCCTATCTTCTTTGTCTTTGATCATGGGTCACGTTTTCTTCTTTGCATGTTTAGTAATTGTTTACTATATTGGATGTTATAAGGGGTCACATTATAGTATAGGGAGTTTTGATTAAAGCCTACTGAGTTTTGTTCTTATAAGCAATTCCTGGCAGACTGGTCCTGTTAGGATTGCATCCATCTACCTATGTAACTACCTACCTTCCTACTTCATGGGTCTGTACATCTATCTATGGCACGTATTTCCATTTTAAACTCAGTCCGAGTGCATGGCTCTTACTCTAGAGTGTGATCTTTATTACTGAGGCATGGCCCTCCTGGTGTCTGAATGGAGTGTCTGAGGTGCTTGTGAAGACCTCTTTATTCTGGTTGGGCAGGAGTCTGACCTTGGAGTCTCTCCTGAGCCCACCACTGCTGCTCAATCCCTTTTGCTAACTTTCTACAAAAACTTTTGGGGCCTGCCCTTCTGCCACTCTGGCTTGCAAATTCCAGACATCTCTGCGACTTGGAACAGGTAGCTCTTCCTCCTTGGCTGCAGTGAAACTGCAGTTGTGCTTGGTCAGAAAATGCCCCTGGGCAGAAAGCCAGGCTGGTTCCGGGGCTCTGCTCTGGTATTTCCCTTCTCTGAAGGCTGCCAGTGCCTGAAACAGCTGCTTCGTACTTCCTGTCCAGTCTTACAGTTGAGGGCGAGTCCAGTGCCGACTGTTCTCTCATGGTTGGAAGCAGAAGTCTGACAGTTTGCTTGTAAGCTCTGTCTTTCTCATTAATAACATTAATGATGCTCCACTGTTCTTTCTAGCTAGAGTGTGACTGACTTTCTTTGGACAGATGATTCATTTCTGTATTGGCTGCAGCATTGCTGTTAACTTACGTGAGCTTTTCTTCCAGAGCCAGCCCTTTAGTCCATCACTATACTTGGTCTCAGGCATAACTGAATGACAAGTCGTCCTGATGGTCCGCCGAGAGGAGCTTTGTCTTTCACTCAAATTGTCATCTGCACCGTCTTACCCTCTGGTTCTCATTGTTAGCACCAGCGACCGTCTGTGAATGACGATTCCAGTTAGGTGCAGTTGTCTTGAGGTTTTTTTTTTTCTTTTGAAAACGGTCAGTTTTAGAATCGGTTTTGTGTGCCATTGTGTCTTTCTTTCTTTATTACAAGTAGTTATCAGATACCCACTTTTTTTCTCTGCATGAGGGATTCATGTGTATCTGTATGTAAAACTGACTTTAAAAATGTCTTCAAAAGAGCTTTCAGTGATTAAGGCATACCAAGGTTTATTTCTCTCCTGTAGGGGCATTTCTTCCTTTTTTTCTCCTTAGTGGGAAAGGGTTGTATTTTTTGTGACTGATTTATTTACATTTGTGTAGCACTTCGTACTTTTCAGAGTGTTTTCACATATGTCTGGCCCTTCTTTTCCTTTCACATAATCCTAATGCATGGTCTTGTTACCTCTTGGCCGGGACTATATCATAAGGTGTCCCTTGTCCCCCCTTCTCCTAAGCTCCTGGCCAGTCTTTTCTATAGTTCAGTCTTCCTAAAGTTGAGTGTCTCACTCAAATGTAAAAAGACGTTTACTGTTCCATTTTGTTTTCCAGACACTAGCTGCTTTCCATTCTACCTTTCTAGCCAGATTTCAGGGATTCCTTACTCAGCTGCTTCTACGTTTCCCTTCCCTAGCTCTGCATGCTGTTCCTTCCGGCCACAGCGCTCTTCCCTTCTCTCCATAGGGTTTTTCCTCTTCATCATGCAGGGTCTGTCCTGCCCACAGTGTCACTCAGTGGAAACTGCCCCCAGCTCCCTATGCTGGTGTCCCCACTGTTCAAGTCACACTTGAGTTACAGGTGCTTGTCCTTATCTTGTCCCATCTCTAAACGAGAAACACCACTCATCAGTCACCTGGTGTCCTCCACTCCTAGGAACTCTGTGCTATCTAGACAGCATCTGGGGTTATTTCCATTCACACAACGAGGAAACTTCAGACCCAGAGTGTTCGTGTGACATCACACACAGAATTAATGACTGATTCCAGATGTATAGTCCTTCCCCTAGCTTTTGTCCTTAGACGGCCCCTCCGCTCTCATAGAATGTGGCTCAAAATTACTTTAGTTGACTCCCCAGTATACATCCTTTGGGCACGTCCAAATTCATCAAAAAATGGGGTGGAAGAGTTGGCTTGTACCTCTGTTGCTCCCTTTGTTCCTTGCGGGACGTGGCCGCCACCACATGGGGAAGTGGAAGGCCGCACCCAGGTCCCCAGAGCCCTGCTGTCATGGGTCACCCTGCTCACCTGACAGCACACAAGACCCTGTCAAAACACACTCCGCTTTGCTGCTTTTCCAGGTGTGGCTTGATGTCACTGTGGGAATATAATCCTCCACTCCCCTCTTCTGTTTCAGGGGCTTCGCCTTAGTAACAGGGCCATGGGGAAGACGACCACCGGCCAGATCGTGAATCTGCTATCCAATGACGTGAACAAGTTTGACCAGGTCAGCTGCTCCTGAGGGAGTCTTTTGCAGTCCTACCCCCTTACTTGGTTCAGTTTCTTGGAATTCCAGGTGCCAGAGTTTGGTGTAGGCCAGACTTCTGTTGAGGACATAAGAAGAGGATACTTTTTGTTTTATTTTTTATTTTTAAAAGATTTTATATATTTATTTGACAGAGAGAGAGGGAGAGGAGAGAGTGTGTACAAGTAGGCAGAGTGGCATGCAGAGGGAGAGGGGGAAGCAGGCGGAGAGAGAAGCAGGCTTGCTGCTGAGCAGGGAGTCCGATGTGGGGCTGAATCCCAGGACCCCAGAATCATGACCTGAGCCGAAGGCAGATGCTTAACCCACTGAGCCGCCCAGGCTCCCCGAGATGAAGATAGTTTTTATCCAATTCTCATTTCTTCTGTGTGCCACTCATAATAACATGTGTTGTCTGGTAGATAAGAGTTTTGTTTTCTGAATGCGTTTACAGCATACTTCAGTAGTATGTAAGCAGACAGCAGTGTTCTTGCCCAGCTTGGTGAAATGTCCCATAGTCCTTCAGGAGTGGCCCTTCTGAGCACACTGTGTTGGTATTGCTGGCTGAATTCTTTCTCTTTCTTCATGTGATGACCTCCTGGTGGGCAGGGATTGTTCTGTGCCCTGTAGAGTGCCAGCTACATAGGAAATGCCTCCCCCCACCAAGATTTTATTTATTTATATATTTTAGAGAGAGTGCATGAGCTGGGGGAGAGGCAGAGCGAGAGGGAGAGAGAGAATCTCAAGCAGACTCCCTGCTGAGCACAGAGCCCAACACGGGGCTTAGTCTCATGCCCTTGATATCATGACCTGAAACTGAAATCAAGAGTCAGATGCTTAACTGTGAGCCACCCAGGTGCCCCATTTTTTAAAAAAGATTTTGTTTATTTGTTTGAGAGAGAGAGAGAGAACGAGTGAGAGCACAGAGCATGAGCAGGGAGGAGGAGCAGAAGGAGAGGGACAAGAAGACTCTGCGCTGAGTGCAGAGCTTGACACAGGGCTTGATCCTACAACCCTGAAATCATGACCTGAGTTGAAACCGAGAGCTGGACACTCAACCAACTGAGCCACCCAGGCGCCCTGGGAAGCCTTTGATGAAAAAATGGCAAATGGATAATCCCTAGCCAGAAACAACCTATTCTTTTCTACCTTACCACAGTCCATTTACATTACCTTGTGAATGACCCATACTCTCCAGGCATTGTAACTGCTGCTCTGAGCTGTATTGCCCTAGACTACTTCTCTTCCAATTATTCATTCATCAGACGTGAACTAAGGCTCCTATTCAGTTTCAGGGATCAATAAGACTTAGTTTCCTCCCTGGAGAATCCACAGTCTATCAGGGGGATAAATAGATAAGTAATTACTAGAGGGCATGGCAGATTCCATAATACAGGCTTTTATGAGGTACTGGGGAGCCCAGGGGAGGAAGTTTGGGGGAACCCTGAGCCCATGCATGGGGCGGACAGAATTGAGATCTTCCTTCTGATGCTGCTGGTCTCGTCAGGTTTTCTCTGGACGTCCCTGAAGCCTGCTCCGTGGTGTTCTGGAACAGCTTCATTGGGGGTGGATGCTTGGATTTTTGCATTAGTAGGTTTAAAGCCCACTGTGATCATTTCTGTGTAGGTTTCTGGCTGGTTCAGAGCAGATTGTTTCTATACTGGGTCCTTAACTGGTTTTGTGTTCATGTCGTCCTAAGAAAGCATTGCCTTTTTTCTTTTAAGGTGACAATATTCTTGCACTTTCTGTGGGCAGGGCCACTGCAAGCGATCGCAGTGACCGCCTTGCTCTGGATGGAAATAGGCATATCCTGTCTTGCTGGGATCGCCGTTCTAATTATCCTTCTACCCTTGCAAAGCTGCCTCGGGAAGCTGTTTTCATCATTCCGGTAAGAGAAACACTGGTTTAAAAAATAGGTTAATGCCCATGGTCTGCCCCGTGCTTCTGTTCAAAACCACAGCGTCTTCTGTGATCTCTTCTTTCTGTTGGTTGTGGGCTGCTCGGACTTCGCCACTGGAGACTCCAGCCTTAAGCGAGGGCTAATAGTCTAGAAGCTGGAAAGGTGAAGGCACCTGCTGGCTCCTCCTGGGTAGTCTTTTAGGCACTGTACCTCATAAGTAGTGTCTGTAAGCAGAATTTACATAGGATGAAGTTATTTAGGCATGTATGAAATAGCAGTACAATTTAAATAGTATTTCGAGGCCCAGGTCTGGCTGTGTATATTTTTGTGATGGTGTTTTCTAAATTTGGAATTGGCTTTGCCGCCTTTGCCGTGGAGAACGTTCTGTGTCCTTGGGGTCCTGTTCCACTACTTCTGCAACCCTGAAGCTTCTCCTGCTCTCCTCTTTGCCCAGTAGAATTGACAGCTCTTTCTTTTCTGCTCCCCAGCGCTTTGTTCCCACTTTCTTACACTGCAGTCAGCTGTATTATGATTGGATTCGGGGGCCTTTCTGCCTTCCCTACCCAACCATGACCTCCAGGTGCAGACGGTTTGTATCTGACTCTCTTTCGTGTCTTCCTTAGCCCCTGTTGCAAGTTCTCCACAGTACTTCTTGAATTGGGATGGACTGTTGACTTCCTAATTGAAGTCTTTTTCCATTTGTGTTTTGAGTAGGGAGCTGCCTGTGTTGTCAGAGCAAAGGTGCTGTAGGGAATCATTTGATCCCTGGTTCTCGGGCTGTTCCTGCTGCTGCTAAGGGGAGTGGGGGCTGTGGCTCATCTCCCATGTGTGTCCCCTTAGGAGTAAGACCGCAACTTTCACGGACACCAGGATCAGGACCATGAATGAAGTTATAACTGGCATAAGAATAATAAAAATGTATGGTTGGGAAAAGTCATTTGCAGACCTTATCACCCATTTGAGAAGGTAAGTTTCTGTGTCTGTCACAGCCTGTTTTTGTACTTTTCTGTCTCCCGCCTTCACCGAAATGTTTGAGTCGTCTTCGGATGTTTGAAGTTTAGAATGTGAATCAAAACACTGTCCACCCTGCCTTGCGCTATACACCGTATTAACCTGCTTTTCCATTTACCGTCTCAAAGGGAAGAGAGTGTATATGCTTCTACTAGTACAAAAATGAAATTCCAGATGATTCTTAATACCCTAAATCCCAAACAAGCCTTGCTGGTAGTATTTGCAAGTACGACATTTACCTGGAAACTATAATTTATGTTAACGGAGCACAAATAGGAAGATTGGAGAGATTGGGCCAAACCGTATATATCAGTAGTATTTGTGCCAAACAGAGAAACAGAGCCATGGAAACACTGTTCCTTTTTGTTTGTGGAATTGTTTTGTCTTTGATTGACCTATTTGGTGAGCCTCCCCCCACCCCCACCGCCCGGTTCTTCTCTGTGGGCCCTGAGCCTCTGCTCACCACCGCGTCTGTGTAACGACTCTTCCCTCTGCTTCGGGTGCACTCAGCTGCGTTCTCCTGTGGTCCCCCCGGCAAGTCTGACTAACGTAGCTTCATCCCCCTCCAGGTTCCTCTGCTCTGAGTGAGCCCCCTCTGCTCCGTGCGCCCATGGGGCCTGTGCGAACTGTTTCTGTGTCATGCACACGTTTGGGTTGCTTATTCTCTTCTCCCATGAGCTCCTAGAGGAGACAGGCTGTGCGTCTGTCTGCCGTCGGCAAANTTGCGCCCATGGGGCCTGTGCGAACTGTTTCTGTGTCATGCACACGTTTTGTTGCTTATTCTCTTCTCCCATGAGCTCCTAGAGGAGACAGGCTGTGCGTCTGTCTGCCGTCGGCAAGGAGCCCAGCACAGGACTTGCAGTGAGGCACGTGTGTTGACTGAATGTTCGCACCGGTCAGATTGACCCAGGATGTTAACGTGCAACACTAAGCCTCCGTGTAGTTCAGATGAGTGCAGTGGTTACGAGTGTGTGGTCCTTGGGTTGGGGTTGGCCCCGGGCTGTGTGCTGTAGGATATTTCAATAATGTGAGGAATAACTTGTCTTAATCCATGACCCCTCCCTGGAAAGGGGCCACATGCAACAGTCACTAGAATTCACGACTTGGATGTTGATGCTTCCTTGGAAACTTGTATCCTGTTCTCTTTTCCAGGAAGGAAATTTCCAAGATTCTGAGCAGTTCCTACCTCAGAGGAATGAATTTGGCGTCATTTTTCGTTGCAAGCAAAATCATCGTTTTTGTGACTTTCACCACCTATGTGTTTCTTGGCAATGTGATCACAGCCAGCCGTGTGTTCGTCGCACTGTCGCTCTACGGGGCTGTGAGGTTGACTGTTACCCTCTTCTTCCCCACGGCCGTTGAGAAGGTGTCCGAGGCAGTAGTCAGCATCCAAAGAATCAAGGTCTGGTGACAGACAACCTTTTTATCTATTTATATTTTTAAGGATTTTTATTTATTTATTTGAGAGAGAGCACGAGCTGGGTGATGGGCAGAAGAAAAAGCAGACTCCCTGCTGAGCAGGGAGGCTAACGCGGGGCTCAATCCCAGGACTCCGGGATCATGACCTGAGCCGAAGGCAGGTGCTTAATGGACTGAGCCACCCAGGTGCCCCAACAAAAACGTTTTTAAGTTGTAGGTGGATTTTAAGCAAAAGGCCTGCTTGGAATTTGGTGTCCCCGTGTTGCGCTTAGGTGAGGTTTAACTTTCTCAGCATCAAAGTCAGCAGTCATCCCAGAATGTTGTACGTATTCCCCTCCCTGTCTTCTTAGATGGAGTGCACTACAGATAACTAAGTTGCTGCTCATTTATGGGCAGCAAGATAAACAGCGGTGGCACAGGGCTCATGGGGTGCAGGTGATAACTGCAGGGTGATTAGAATGTGTAAAGCATGAGAAAATGCACAAGCAGATTTCACCCCTTGGGCCATCTCGAGTGACTAGGGAGCGACTGGTAGCAGTCTGGCCGGGGTGGGGGAGTGTGGGGGAAGAGGATTCCTCTTTGGGCTGGGAAGGAAAGAGCTTGCAGAAGGGTCCTGCTTCTTGGGCAGGGAGAATGGCTTGAGCCCCAAGGACTACTCCCTGATCAAAAATGGGTTCCTTCCTCCACAGATGCCTGGCTTGTGGTTTCTGAGTATGCCTGTGGCTCTCCTTTCACTTTCTGCCTGTCTCAGCCCATTTCTGGAAGGTCTTCCAAATTGCACCCCCCCCAAACATACCCACTACCTCCTTTTCCAGATTAGCTGTCCCTCCATTGCTCAAGGCCAATAACTTACATCACCAAGGTATGGCCCCGCCCGTGCTAGGTGCTCAAGTATTTGTGTGTTTATAAATAGGTCTAAAATAAAGATAAATGGGCTCCGTGAGGGGCCAGAGCATGAACTTGAGTACCTGGGCTTTACAAATAAATCTGGTTTTCCTGTTCCTCCTTAGTGCTGGATGTGTAGTAATACAGCTCTGGTGAAGCTCGATGGCTCTGGGCTTGATTTTGTTTTCTTTTTCTTTTTCCTATTCTTTTTCTTTTCTTTTCTTTCTTTTTTAAACAGTTTTGTCATAAAAGCTGAGATTTTCTTATGATGAAGTTTCTATCCTGTAAAAATAAAATTACCCAGGAGAGAGATCAGTCTTACAGGGTCAGTTCTGGTCCCCAAGTGTATCATTCTTTCTGACGGGCTTCCAGCAACTTTTAAGTGGTGACCCAGGCATTTCAATAGAATTTCTTGATTTTATTAAAGATTGTTTTAAAAAAATGTATTTATTTGGGAGAGAGAGAAGCAGATGCCCCCTGAGCAGGGAGCCCGATGTGGGGCTCGATCCCAGGACCCCAGGATCATGACCTGAGTAGGAGGCAGATGCTTAACCGAGTGAGCCACTCAGGTGCCCCTCAGTAACATTTCTTTCATGTAGCTTTTGCCTCTCCAAAGAGCACATCTGGGAACATACTTTGGCCATAGCGATGTTCTATGTGTACGTAGGAGTTTTCCAGATGCCAGCCTCCCCTATAAGTTTTGCTGTAATTTTGCGCTTGTGGTTGGGGCACATGATCTCCCTTCATCCCGACCGCAGTGCGTACGCATGCGTGTCCCCACTTGACAGGTAAGGAGAACGTGCCTGCAGGAGGTGAGCCGACGTGCCCGTCCGCACACGGCTGGTCAGGGACGCACGGGGATCCTTCCAGACCCTGCTTTCTTACCCGTCATTACGTTGCCTCCGTTGCCCTCCTAGTATACCTTCTGGCATGTGGAGTATTTCCTTACGTGTGGTTTTCATCATCACGTCTTCCTCTGAAGAGGCCCCCAGAGCTTCCTGCAGAATCAAAATTTAAACTGTGGGTTTAAGTCTCTGCCGGTTGTGCTGGGTGTTTGCGGTGCATGACCCTCCATTCTGGCGGTGGAAGTTGTGGGGGGGGAGGGCGGCTTGTGTCTGTGATAGGCCACACTCATATGCACGTGGGGGTCTTTGCCTGTGCTGTTCATCCGTGTGGGTTGCCTTTTCTTCTGTTTTTATTTAGGCAAATGCTACTGAGTCCTCCAGTGGGCCCTCCCCCACCTCCTCTAGCACTTTTCTTCATGCTGATCTCAGGCTTCCCTAATTATGGGCCAGGCCAGTACCCCACTGCTCAGCAGCATATTGAGCGGGTGATTCTCACTCCCCAGGACTATACCGACCCCCCCACCCAGCAGACCATATCTGATGGTTCTTTGCATGGTGGCCGGTCCATATTGGGCACGTCATGGGCATCAGATAAGTAGGCCTGACTGAAGCAACAGTTATTTGAAAGGGCTGGGACCAGCAGGGGTGCAGGGTGACCCAGTCTGTAGTAGCAGCGAGAGAAACGCAGTGAGGAAGCAGACTGGAGTGGGCCTTCCTGGGACAGTGGGCCTTGGAAGGGGTCTTGACCCAGGGGAGCTGGGTCTTTATCCAGAGTGGGCATAGATCTGCATCTCCCCTCCTCTGTGTGTGCATCTGTGTGTCTCCGACTAGCCCAGCTGGACTTGGTGGACCTTAGTGGGGCACAGTCAGCGTAGACTGCTGGCCTGGCTCCTGGGCTGGGGCTCTTGGGTCTTGTAGATAGTAATACCAGTCTTACTTGGTCAGCAGAATTAGTTTGGCCATCCTGAAATGAAGGAAGATGAAAACCGTGCAGCTTTAAAGTGTATCTCAAGTCCGAGGGCAGTCTGGAGATAGAATTTCCTCTTCTTTTGAGGTCAGTCTTTTCTTTCCTTGTAAGGGGCTTCAACTGATTGCGTGAGGCCCACCCACCACTATGGAGGATAATCTGCTTTATTTAAAGTCCACTGATGTAAATGTTAGTCTCATCTAAAAAGTTCTTTTATTATAACATCCAGACGTGTTTGCACAAATGTCTGGGGGCTGTGGCTTAGCCAAGTTGACACATAACATTAACTGCCACACCTGCTTGATCTCCCGGGTGTGACTTTGTGGTTAATTACTGTACATGTGGAAGCCGTCTGTTGGTGGATGTCCTCTCCTCCCTGAACGCCAGACTTCCGAAGAGCGGATGCAGTGCCTTGTTCATCTTTGTACTCCTTGCAGATGCCACATGCTCAGATCACGTGCCACTCTAGGACCTGTCCGGCTCTGCCACGTCTCTGAGGTTGTGCAGATAGCCAGCAGCTGAGCATTGCTTCCATGGAAAGCAGTAACTTTCATTCTCTGATGGATTATGTGATGCACAAAAAAGCGTAGCACGAAAGGGATCTTGCAGAAGGTTTTCAGGGAGTTGTGGTCAAATATTTGGGTAGGACTTTTGCTTGCTTTTCTGCCAAAATGCAGCAGAACTGTGTCTGAGGCTTGAAATTCCTTCCCACGTAGATATATCCAGTGACAGTAAAATTAGGACCTGCCGAGAACTTTGGCATATGTGCTGTCGTAGCGAGAGCCCCTGCTGCGAACTTTGAGTTTTCCTGGGGCTTTGTCGAGCTGCTTCGTGTCCTGATCAAGGAAGCATCTTCGATTTGGGCAGGAAACATAAATCTTCCCTCCTGTGTATACAGTTTCTGGCAGGAAGGTGGGCCTGGGGATTTAGGGTTGGTTTGGCAGGAGTTGTGTTCGGTAAAGGGTGAGACCGGTGGCTGAGGAGGAGTGGTGGGAAGGGGGTGGTTAGTGTGGGAAGCTGCTGCAGGGTGGCTTGATGGAATTATTGAAGTGTCTTATTTTCTTTTAGATCTTAGACTCTTTTTCAACCTGTATGGTTTTTATAACCTTTGGTCTCGAGTGTATCAGAATCACCTGGAGTGCTTATTAAGACTAAATTATCATACATTGGAGATCCTGATTCCCTGGGTCACACAGAGCCCAAGGTATCTATGTCTTAGGCAGGTGTGCTTGTGTATCTGAAAATATGCCTCAGGTGGGACCATTGCTCCCCTCCCCCCATGGAAAAAAGCACACAAAGCCAGGATGTGCTTAGCCAATATAAAAGGTGTCAGGGTCAGGTTAAAACTAAAATCAGTTGAGGGGTGCCTTGTTGGTTCATTCGGTTAAGCATCAGCCTTCAGCTTGGGTCATGATCCCAGGGTCCTGGGATCCAGCCCTGCATGGGGCTCCCTGCTCAGCTGGGAACCTTCTTCTCCCTCTCCCTCTGCCTGGCATTCCCCCTGCTTGTGCTCTCTCCCTCTCTCTCTCTCTGTCAAATAAATAAATACATTCTTTAAAAAAAAAAAAAGGCTAAAATCAGTTGAGGAGAAATTAACCACCTGTCTTGGTTTATGCTGGACTTCTGGGGGCACGTCTGGGATTCATTCAGTCACGCCACAAAATAATTGAGCACCCACTTTAAGCCTGGCTGGGGCTGGGCTAGTTGCGTATATACGATGGTAACGCACAGAAGTCTTTCCTGCCTGGAATTTACGTATCATCAAGTGAGGGTTAATACATACCGAACTGATGACACTCGCCGTTAATGTGTGTTTGGTGTCATTAGTCCTTGAAAGGGAAAGTCTGAGGTGCTTTGCAGACACGCTGGTGTAGTCTTGGAGGTGGAGCTTCCTGGGAAGGCCGAAGGGGTGACCTGGAGAGTTACATGTGTGACAGGTTAGGAGGGGTTGGGGAAGGACAAGGGCTTGGGGAGGTAGGAGGCTGATCCTTTGCATTTTTGTAGGGATAGGCATGTGGCGAAAGCTCCTTGATAAGTGCTTGGTGCCCCAGAAGGAGAGCCATGTGCTTGAGGGACCAGAAACGTGAGGCTGCAGACCAGAGAGTGAGGGAAGCCTGAGCAGGGGACGCAGCGCCCTGCAGACCGCATGAAGGGGTTTTCCTTTCTCTGAGCTCACTCTGTCTGCAGCCTGGGGACTGGATAGAGGAGGTGGCGGTGGGGACCCAGAGCAGAGCAGGAAGATGCGTCAGGAGGCTAATGCAGGCCAGGGACAGGATGATGTGGTTTGGATTAGGCTGGAATAGACCGGGGCCAGATTTCAGAGCCACTCAGGAGCACGTCTTGACTTTGGGCACCTGACAGAGGTAATAGGCACTAAATGGAATGAACGGATCCAGCGTTCACTCTTCTTCCTTTCCCTGCCTCTCACTTGGATGTGTTAATGTGCAGTTAGAGGTAAACATGGCAGCAGGAGAGGAAGAAAAGATTCGTGGAGTGCATTCACCAGGAGGTCAGGACTAGGTGACGTCTGACTCGTAGAGTCAGGAGTTTGGCGGGCACACCTGTGACACTGTCTCCTGCAGCCCGGACTCGGTAGGCTGGGCAGGCCATCCAGCATGATTTCCAGTAAGATCGTGGTTGGGAGTCGTAGGCAGTAAATCCAGCAGACCTTTCCCCCTTCAAGATGGCGCTGTGGTCCACAGTCTGGGCGGAAGGCCTCAGGTGGGCTATATGGTGTAGTGTCTTCTTTTCTACATATACTTTTCAATTTCCTTTTTCCCGTGTACTGAAAATGAAGGGTTTATTCTGAGGTTAGAGGCCCAAGAAGTTCCTTCTATTTTTCTCTTAGTGACATTGAACGAGTCCAATAGGATTATAAAAGATCTTGTCTTAACTTCAAAGCACTGGAAGTCTTAACGACGTCTACACCCAGTAAAGTGTGTCTCTGAGGTTATATTGTTCATAAAGCTGCTTAGGCTTTTTGCCTACCAGCCACTCCGAAGTCAATCTTTCTGGCTTGAGTTCTGACGCCTGATACTTTCCCGCATGACCTGCTCCGGGTATGCGCTTCATGGCTGTAATGGCAATTTAATGTCAGCTTTTTCATCAGCCTGAGTACTAAAGAAAAATCCAACCAGCGCTGCTGGCACCTTTACAAGCCGTTCATGTGTTGAATGGAGTCTCATTTCACCACTGGGAGACTATGACTTCTTTCTCCACTCAGACCTATTATTTCCGGACAAATGCTCGATAGATTTACTTTCTTACTTTGTGCATAGTTTCTCTTTTCTTTCTTTCTTGGAGGTGGGGGAATTGCTATTCTAATGTGTACATACTGAATATTGAATTTTATATCTTGGTAATGCGCTTATGCTATAAAATTGGAATTATATTCTGTCTAGACAAGATTTATAACATCTATAACCTTCTGCTTGTTGCCTTGTTAACTCATACTGTGTAAGATGGTAGCGGTGTAGTCAGTGTTCAGACTCACTTGCACCAGCCATATGGTCTGTTCATTCCTTTAGGGGATATCCCTGATGGGCTGACCCTTTGTGAGGCTCAGCGTTACATTGGAGCTGGGACTGTTGGTAAGTGCGTGAATGGCATAGTCTTCTCCCTTGCTATGACTTGATACCCCTTTGGGGACTCAAGTAGGGTGGGCAATGCCAGCTGGGGCCATTGTGAGCTGGTTCCCAGGACGGTTCGCATCTGAGACAGGCTGACAAGGCTGGGTTGATCTAGTACTCAAGGGTATCAAGGTAGAGGCCACTCAGGGAGTGCGGACTTGGGTGCTCATGGGTCACTGAAGGGTTATGAGTGTGGTGGACATTTTCAGAGGTGTTTCAGTGAGATCAGTAGGGAGCGGTGTTTGGAATAAGCTTGGCGGTGTTGGGGGCTTCCAGGGAAGGAACCGGAAGGTACAGGGAGACAGCAAAAAATTGTGTCAGAATCATGAATAATTGCTAGTGAGATTCCAAAATTACATTTGTTTCAAGAGGAATGAAGAATTGGAGGGAGCTGAACTGTGGCAGACTAGGCAAGAGTTGCTGCCTGGTTGACTATGGGAGAGGTGGTGGGGCAAGAGAGTTTGGGCCAGGCTGGGTTTGGGGCCAGGCTGGGTTTGAAGCCAGCAGAGGAGCCCTCAGGCCATCGTCTGTCTGTTCTACTTCCCTGCCGGACACAGGCGGGGGGCAGGTAGCAAGGTTCCCAGTGAGCCCGGAGGGGTGGGGAGAAAGAGCGAGCAGACCATGCCGCTCGCCTGCTGGCTCTTTGAGGGAAAGGTGCAGGAGCATGTTTTCCTGCACAGAAGAAACGGCGTGTTCAGCTTTTGCCGGTTCTTTTGACGTAGAATGTGGTACTCAGACTTGTGGCTTTGTGTCTGGTCGACAAGATTTTAATGACTTCAAGCATGCTGATGAGTTTTGGAGTAGCAGGTGACTTATATGTTGTTCCCCTAAAATGCTTTCACAGGCTTACGTCCATTGCTTCGTTGGGGTTTGGTTGGTTGGGGTTCGGTTTGCCGGTGGGTCCTAGAATATCTACGTGAAAGCTGCATACACAGGGCGGTTGATATCTCTCTCCTGCACGAATCCCGAGGTTGGGTGTGGGTTTCCTAGGGCTGGNCGGTTGATATCTCTCTCCTGCACGAATCCCGAGGTTGGGTGTGGGTTTCCTAGGGCTGCTTGTAACAGATAACAAAGTACCACGAACTAGGTGGCTCAGAGCAACAGAAGTTTGTGGTTGCACAGTTCTGGAGGCCAGCAGTCTGAAATGAAGGTGTCCTCAGGGCCACGATCCCTCTGAAGCCTAGAAGGGAGAATCCTTGCTTGTGTTCTCTGGCTTCCGGTGGTTGGTGCCCGACCTTGACGTTCCTCAACCTGCCGTTGCCGTCACTCCGATCTCTGTCTTCGTCGTTGCATAGCTGGTTTCTGCCTGTGTGTGGCTCTGCAGCTGCTGCTGCTGCTTTTTTAAGATTTTATTTTTAAGTAATCTCTATGCCCAACGTGGGGCTCGAGCTCACAGCCCCGAGATCAAGAGTTGTATGCTCTACTGACTGAGCTGGCCTCTTCTCCTCCTCTTCCTTTTTTTTTTTTTTTTTTAAGATTTTATTTATTCGTTTGACACACAGAGAGAGTGAGAGAGAGAGAGCACAAGCAGGGGGAGCTGCAGGCAGAGGGAGAAGCAGGCTCTCCGCCAAGCAAGGAGCCTGACATGGGGCTCGATCCCAGCACCCCAGGATCATGACCAAGCTGAGGGCAGACCTTTAACCGACGGAGCCACCCAGGCGCCCCCCTCCTCTGCATCTTGTAAGGACACCAGTCACCCTACTCCGCTATGACCTCACCTTAATCACATCTGCAATGACCCCATTTCTAAATAAAGTCAAATTTTGAGGTAACTGGGGTTATGACTTCAACATATCTTTTTGGGAGGACATAGTTCACCGCAAAGGAAGTTCTGTTCTGTTCTGTGATGTTAGAGACCCAGACATTTTCTTTCATATTATTCTACTGTGTGTGGCCTTGGCTAAGCGGGCAACTTCCAAGCCACTGGGTGGAAAAAGGGTTCTTGGACATTGTCACTTTCCACTGGCCTGAACTTAATCCCGTTGGCTACACAGAGCTCCATGGGAGGCTGGGAAGAGTGGTCCCTTTTCCAGGCTGCCATGCGCCAGCTCAAAATTAGGGTTTTGTTTCCACTGGAGAATGAGAGCAGATTTTGTTGTTGTTGTTGTTTTTGTATTTTATTTATTTATTTTTTTTAATGATTTTTTTTTATTATGTTAGTCACCATACAGTACATCCCCGGCTTCTGATGTAAAGCTAGATGATTCATTAGTTGTGTATAACACCCAGTGCACCATGCAATATGTGCCCTCCTTACTACCCATCACCGGTCTATCCCATTCCCCCACCCCTCTCCCCTCTGTGGCCCCCAGTTTGTTTCTCATAGTCCATAGTCTCTCATGTTTCATTCCCCCTTCTGATTACCCCCCCTTTCTTTATCCCTTTCTTCCCCTACCGATCATCCTAGTTCTTATGTTCCATAGATGAGAGAAATCATATGATAATTGTCTTTCTCTGCTTGACTTATTTCACTTAGCATTATCTCCTCCAGTGCCGTCCATGTTGCAGCAAATGTTGAGAATTCGTTCTTTCTGATAGCTGAGTAATATTCCATTGTATATATGGACCACAGCTTCTTAATCCAGTCATCTGTTGAAGGGCATTTCGGCTCCTTCCACGATTTAGGTATTGTGGACATGAGAGCAGATTTTGAGTGCCTTTAATAGCCTCTGTCACATGTTCAGAGTTTTGGGGGTAGAGGTGGTATTGGTTGTTTATCCCATTTCTGTACCAGTGCAGCTTTTCTCGTTGAATTATGTCTAGGCTTTGCAGAACAAGAAGGAGTTTTCCTATATATGTGATGATATTTGTAACTGCGGGCCTTCATTTAATTCAGATTGCAGGGCGTAGCTGCTAAGTAGTGTGGAAAAGAGGAGGAAGTGGAAGGTGGGGCCATTTCTGCTGCCGAGGAGCGGGTATTTCCTAAGGAGAAAAGAAAAGGGATAATGAAAAGTGCTTGTACAATACTTTTTAGGAACAATTTCTTTCTTTCTTTCTTTTTTTTTTTTTAAAAAGAATGATGACAAGGGAGGGGCGCCTGGGTGGCTCACTTGGTTAAGTGTCTGACTTCTGCTCAGGTCATGATCTCCAGGTCCTGGGATTGTGCCCTACATCCNTTCTGCTCAGGTCATGATCTCCAGGTCCTGGGATTGTGCCCTACATCCGGCTTCCCTGCTCAGCAGGAGTCTGCTTCTCTCACTTCCTACCCCACCCCTGCTCGCACACCTGCACACTCTGTCTCTCAGATTAAAAAAAAAAAAACTTAAAAAAATAAAGGATGACAAATGATACATTGATTTGACACGTACAGGGAGAAAGTGTACCTAAGTGCCCAGGGAAAGATCACAACAAATAAATGGGCAGAGCCACATTTTTCATTTAGAGTTTCTTCCATTGGTCTCAAGTACCCAGCCTGTCCTTTTGGGCCAACTTGATTCCTGAAGGCCTTTATCTTTGTGTTCGCAGCATTTGAAGTGGTGCTTGGCACATTGGTGGGATTAGGTAAATGTTTATGGAATCATTTCCTACCATTTCCTACCCTGTTTATTGTTGGTAACACAGAAGTAAAACACTAAGTATGTCCAGGTTCTAAATGTGTTCACTGTTTGGAGCTCTATTTTCTCTTTAGGGAAGAGTCAGGACACTTGTTGAGAAGGTTACAAAGAGAGCTTTGTGAACTCTTCATTTCTGTGTATGCACCCTGTTATATAATTACACAGTGCACACTGTGTTGTGATTGTTGTCAAGCCTTCAAATACAGTTAGTAAAGTGACACACGGGCTGTGTAAAATGCTACATGGCAAATTCCCAGGAAAGCAATGACTTTTGCATGTGCTTTGTTCCTGCAGTTCAACCCGCCTTTTTCCTTCTTCTGCAGAACTTTCTGTTACTGGACGAGGTCTCACAGCGCCCCCCTCAGCTGCCGTCAGATGGTAAAATGATAGTGCACGTGCAGGACTTCACTGCCTTTTGGGATAAGGTAACGATTTCTCCATGACGAGATCACACCTGCTAAGGGACGACTGGGCACGTAGATGTGATAGTGAATTTTGAGATTTTTCTCACACCGTATAAAATGTGACTGGCCTCATTTACTTGAAAGTATGTTACAAAAATTCTCAAAATCAGGAATAAGGTTTGTAATTGGTAGAGATTAAGTATAAAATCAGTTGAAGGTATCGACCTGTTGTTCTTTATCTCATCTTTAAGAGAACTTCCCAAGTATTACGTTTTTGTGAATAAGTATGTAAGTTTGCGATGTTAGAATTTATAGGGTTGAGCAGAAGTGATACTGCACAGAATGGGTTAACTAACAAATACACGTTGTAGAGGAGACACTTTGGGGGGCCCTTGTGTGTATTTTACCTTGATCCTACAGACCATCTTATTACACATTGAGCGAAGCCCATGATGTGGATCTTCGCTGTGGGGTAGGGTGATGGCTCCCCTGTGCTAAGCTTCTGGAAGGTTCTGGCTACTTTGGTGGCAGCCAAGGGCGGGGAGAAGACAGCAGGTGGGCAAAGTAAGTGCCAGTGATTCCCGGCTTAAGGGTTTTGCTGTGTGGCAAGCTGACCGCTCTCAGGTTCTCAGCCTTGCAGGCCCAGTGCAGCCTCCCTTGTCCAAAACTGAAACACGTTCCTTGCCTGCTTCTGTGGTCTTCTATGCACATTCTCCCGTCAGAGACTGGGTTAGTCAGGAAGACAGAANACAGCAGGTGGGCAAAGTAAGTGCCAGTGATTCCCAGCTTAAGGGTTTTGCTGTGTGGCAAGCTGACCGCTCTCAGGCTCTCACCTTGCAGGCCCAGTGCAGCCTCCCTTGTCCAAAACTGAAACATGTTCCTTGCCTGCTTCTGTGGTCTTCTATGCACATTCTCCCGTCAGAGACTGGGTTAGTCAGGAAGACAGAACTCACAACACCAGAGTGGGAATTCCTTACCTAAGCAGTGAAAGGACAATGGAGCAAAGAGGGCAAATGGTGTGTGAGGCAACCCAGAGGTGAGCAGTGGCTGGAGAGACGCAGGGAGGAGGTGGCCTCTACCAGAGGGTCACCTGCTTGGAGCAGAGCTCAGGAGCCTGGCTGCCGGCAGGAGTGGGGACCGTGGTGTGAGGGCCTCCTCTGTGGGCACCGCGGAGGTGAAGCGGCCGATGGAGGTGCTAGGGTGCCAGTTTCTCCCCCCTCCCACCCCTGTGCTCAGACCAGTGCTCCCCAGGGCTGAGCTGCAGTTGGCTTGGACGTTGGCAGGAGCCAGTTCTGGGCATAGGAAGGGGAAGGCTGAGGAGTCAGGCCACGAGCCACCCCGGTGCTCCCCTGGGACTGATGCCCACCTGCTCTGGGGCTGCAAGTGTCCTAACTGTGGAGCCTTCCTGGCCTCTCATGCATGTGACTCAGAATCTTGCCACCTGTGCCGTGTTTGCCTCCTGTTCACCTGATGGCCGCCGTCCATGCTGACAAAACATAGTATGTGCCCAAACGCAGAGAGCCCCGTCATGCACCATTGCATGTGGGCGCTCACCCCAGGTGCGCTGCCTCACCTGGCCATTTCTGCCTACGTGCAGCAGATCACCTCCAGCTTGATCGTTGTCCTCGAGGTGCACAGTAGCACTTCCAGAAAGCACCGCCGAAGTCCTTTCTGTGAATGCCGTTGAGTTAGAAGGCACCGAGGTCGCTACCACATGCCGTGTATGGTCTGCTTCTGTGCTGAACTGCGCAGCACCGCAGAACGAGCAGTTCTGTTCTTCCAGAGCTTGCTAACACGTTCTCAGCCTTGTTTCTGCGGCTTGCCCTGCAGCACAGGACACTGCATTCTGGTGTGTTGGCTTCGTCTGTGGGAGACTTGTGCCTCACGCCAGGAGAAATGAGAGCCTGTTTGATGACTCAGAGATGGGGAGACTTGGCTGGGGAAGGGGCACAGACCTTGGGGGTTTGGGAGAGAAGCTGAGGCTGAATGCAGCGCATGCTGGGCTGGGAGGCGGAGGGACGTGGATATTCTAACCAGCTGTGCTAGACAGCCGGGTGGGTAGCTGGACAAAGGCCTCACCCACCCCGTTTCATTCATGAAATGAATGCACTTGGTTTCAGCCTGTCAGCTTTGAAGTGCATGGTCCGGTGGGAACCTCTAAGCCACCACATGGCAGGGGTGTTGGCCTGTGTGGTTCATGGCTGCCTCCCCAGGGCCCAGCAGGTGTCTGGCCCAGAGCTCAGGGGCAGGGTGGTTGCATTAGCAGTGACAGAGCGCCCCTGAACTGGCAGATGCTGCCCCCTGCTGGTCACGCTCGAGCAGCATCTGCTCCTGCTGCCGGCACAGGGAAGCGACTCCCTGCCTGGCCCCAGCAAGAAACTCGGAGGTGCAGGGAACAGGAGGCCAGGGTTGGCATGTGGCTTATTAGTTTGTAGTTGTAACTGGGTCAAATGTAGTAAAATAGGAACTACTTAGTTATGAGACATGAAGAAAGGAGTGGAGAAGCTTAAAAAACCGTTTCTTTGTATTGAAATCCAGCTTCTTAATACTTTTTATAATTCTGATAAAATCTGGGGCTGGTTTTTCTTTGGTGATTAAATGTAATTATTGTTGTTTTAGTGTGTACCCATTTTATAATCAGTTCAGTTCTTCCCAGAGAAATTTTTCATTTTGAAAACTATTCAGACCTTTTACTTCTGCTGTGCTTGTTGTCTTTCGGGCATTTTCTTAATTGAACGTACCCGCTCAAGATGTAGAGAGAGGTCTTGAAGCTCATGAGCAGAACATTCAGGTCTGTACCTGTTTGTGGGAAGGCTAGCTCAGCTGGCCAAACTCCACGGCTTATCCGTGGGTTGGATTCTTCCTACCACCATCCCAGGTTGTTGTACTTGCAAGGGATGTTCTGAATAGCAGCTGTGTGCATTTCTCTGCCCTTTGTTTTTGAAGAATCCTTTTTTAGAACGCAGAGGTGGCATTGCCTTGCATCAGCTCTTGGTCAGCTTCCTGTAGTGTGGGAGGACATTTCCCCACCTGTGTTTGCAGAACGCTCGCCCCTTGCAAGCGGTCTTCAGAAAGGGTTTGGGATTCAGATGCATTCACTAGATCCTCAGCCTTGGGGCTGTGCATGATCAGGACTCACAGAAGGATCCCATGGGAAATTAGGTGGAGATCATAACAGGCAGAACCAAGCCCACAGTCCGGATTATCCCCAAATAGTAGCTTTTTAAAAATTCCACCTTAGGGGCGCCTGGGTGGCACAGATATGTTTAAAATCTTTAAAAAAAAAATTCCACCTTAAACAGTTTCTATCAATCTTCTTCTGATATTTTTTTTTTTAAGATTTTTTATTTATTTATTAGAGAGACAGCCAGCGAGAGAGGGAACACAAACAGGGGGAGTGGGAGAGGAAGAAGTAGGCTCCCAGTGGAGGAGCCCGATGTGGGGCTCGATCCCAGGGCTCCGGGATCACGCCCTGAGCTGAAGGCAGATGCTTAACGACTGAGCCACCCAGGCACCCCTCTTCTTTTTTTTTTTTTTTAAAGATTTTATTGATTTATTTGACAGAGATAGAGACAGTCAGTGAGAGAGGGAACACAAGCAGGGGGAGTGGGAGAGGAAGAAGCAGGCTCCCAGCAGAGGAGCCTGACGTGGGGCTCGATCCCGGAACGCCGGGATCACGCCCTGAGCCGAAGGCAGACGCTTAACCGCTGTGCCACCCAGGCGCCCCATAGGCACCCCTCTTCTGATAGTTTTAATTTCTGGGTTTGGACAAACGTTCTTATAGTTGGCGACTACTACTGAGGTCTATAATCTCAATTTAAACTATCCTTCTTTGTACCCTCTGCCTTTTGCTTAAAAGATAATTCCAAGTATTGATTGAAAAGGAAACCTCCTCATTTTGGTTTTTACCATGCTCTGCTAAACTCTCCCTTCTTCAATACACCCTTCAGTCTTAGCAGTTGATTTTCTAATATTTGGAAGTTATATATGGAAATGAATCTAATATGATCTCTTGAAGAATAGATTGAACTGTGGAACTGTAAAGCCGAACTTTTCTTTAACATGAATACTTCGAATTTTTTTAACCCTAAATTTCTTTATCTTAGATTTTTTAAAAAAGATTTTTATTCATTTATTTGAGAGAGCGCGTATGAGCATAGAGGGAGAGGGAGAGGCAACTCTCTGCTGAGCGGAGAGCCTGATGCAGGGCTTAGTCCCAGGACCCTGAGATCATGACTTGAACAGAAGGCAGATGCTTGACTGAGCCACACAGGTGCCCCTTTATCTTAGAATTTATAGAATGTTCAGGAATACAACTTCTGATTAGTGTGATTTTTGCTTTATCCTTTTCCCTTGTGTTGGATTCTGTGCTGTCGTGCACACCTCCATGTGTCTTTTACAATAGAGGTGCTTTGCTGTCCCTATTTAGCTAGGGACAGGTAATGCATGCTACAGGTAGAAAACTCGAACTTTATCACCGTGGCCCACAATCCCATTCTCATTTACTCATTGTTTTTGTTGGTGTTAAACTTGAGCTCTGATTGCAGAGCTTGACCACCACTGACAGCAGTCTTTTTGCCCCTAGTGACGGATAATGTGAAGTGCTTTCTTGCTTCATGAGCATTACTGAGATTCCTTCCTTATCACATGAGAATAGAGAGATTATTGCAGATTTCAAATTACTTATTAGCGAAGAGTCCCTGACATGCCGTGTACTTATGCTGCCACCTTGTGGGGGTTAGTGAAATAGAAGATTAAAACCAAGGGTCATAATGTAAGCTTTAAAAAATCTCCCATACTAAATACAAATCAAAACCAGCATGAGATACCAGCTCACACCAGTCAGAATGGCTAAAATTAACAAGTCAGGAAATGACAGATGTTGGTGAGGATGTGGAGAAAGGGGAGCCCTCTTACCCTGTTGGTGGGAATGCAGGCTGGTGCAGCCACTCTGGAAGACAGTACGGAGGTTCCTCAAAAAGTTAAAAATAGAGCTACTCTATGCCCAGCAATTGTACTACTAAGTATTTATCCAAAGGATACAAACATAGTGATTCGAAGGGACACTTGCACCCCAATGTTTATAGCAGCAATGTCCACAATAGCCAAACTATGGAAAGAGCCTAGATGTCCATCAACTGATGAATGGATAAAGAAGATGTGGTATATACACACGATGGAATATTACTCAGCCATCAAAAAGAATGAGATCTTGCCATTTGCAACTACATGGATAGAACTAGAGGGTATTATGCTAAGTGAAATAATCCAGTCAGAAAAAGACAAATACCATATGATTTTGCTCATATGTGGAATTTAAGAAACAAAACAGATGAACATGGGGAAGGGAAGAAAAAAGATAAAAAAACGAGAGGGAGGCAAACCATAAGAGACTCTTAACTTAGGGAACGAATTGAGGGTTGCTGGAGGGGAGGTGGATGGGGGATGCGGTCATTGGGCGGTG
Source organism: Ailuropoda melanoleuca (assembly GCF_002007445.2). Classification (NCBI taxonomy): domain Eukaryota; kingdom Metazoa; phylum Chordata; class Mammalia; order Carnivora; family Ursidae; genus Ailuropoda; species Ailuropoda melanoleuca. The sequence goes on along the minus strand of NC_048224.1, from coordinate 125,986,230 downwards.
GGCATTAAGGAGGGCACGCAATGTAGTGAACACTGGGCTTTATACACTACTGATGAATCACTAAATCCTACCCCTGAAACGAATAATACAGTATATGTTAATAAATTGAATTTAAATTAAAAAAAATTTAATTGTGACAAAAAAGCCATTCCCATACTGAATATTCTGTCAGCTATATTCTTTTAATGTCACCGTGTGCTAAGAAATTTCCATTTCAGTAGGGTGCCTTGTCATTTCTACCACTTAAATTCTGTGAGTGTCTAGAACTGGGGTCATAATGCAAATCCAGTAAGGGAACAGGTTTTCCGAAAGGCAGCTAAACCCTAGAGAAATAGAGTTGAATGAAAAGGACTCCAGGACACAGTATCTTCAAATAGGAAGGAGACAGATGTGGGTTATGTCATGTATCAGTGACTATGATTTTCTTTTCTTTTCGGGGTGACTTGTGTTACTTTATTGAAATGGGCATATTTTTTAAACTTTGCTTTGTAGGCATCAGAAACCCCAACCCTACAAGGCCTTTCCTTTACTGTGAGACCCGGGGAATTGTTAGCTGTGATCGGACCAGTGGGAGCAGGAAAGGTAAGTCCTAATATTATGTCTTTTGACAGCTCCCTGCCACGCCACATCTCGTATTACATTCTTGAGGTTGGGCCATGTGTCACACAGTTTTGACTTGGGTATATCTAGAATGCATTTCTCAACAGCGGTTCCATGGAGCTTTAGTTTTGCAAGAAGGTTGCGTGGCCAAATCAATTTGGTTAGTGTGTTTTGTGTTTTTTCTTGGTGCTTCAAGTTGCACAGTTTGGAAATGCCTGTCTGGGAGTTGGATATCTCAGTGAGGGAAATTCTTTGTGCCACCATGTGCATGGCGCTGTGCTGGGAGCAAAAGGTACACATGTAAGAAGGCTGGGACTCCTTTGCCCTCAAGAAGCAACCAGGTCGTGGGGCAAGACAGATACGCCAACGATTACTTCAGCTCAGTGTTAGGAGCGTTCTGATAGCGCTAGGCACAGACACACCACGTCTGTAATTTGTGGAAGACTTGAAGGAAGTGTGTGTGCTGCATGATTACTTATGATGGATTTTTTTCTCTTTGTAAACCTGACTCACTTCAGAGTTGCTGATGCATTGGATTGATGAGTTACAGCCTTTGCCTGGGCTCAGGGCCACCGGTGTCAAACCTCAGACTTAGAAAGTGCTATCATGCCAGCTTTCTCTGTTGAGAATGGTCAACACTCTTAGTCCCCCTTTGATTGGGGGGAAACGCCCCTGGGCAGAGCAGGCTGGGATACTCTCTTTTGTGGGTATTCACATGTTCGATTGCGCCTTCCGGGGCCGTACTGTGTTGTAGTGAAAGGGAAGGAGCCCTGTGGTGTCTCGGGGCCCCGGGGCTGGGGCAGGCTGTGAATGGCATGGCCAGTTCTGTGCTGAGCGCTGCTATGCACACGTGCTTGTTTACCCTCTGTTTCAGTCCTCACTGTTAAGTGCCGTTCTGGGGGAGCTTCCCCGGAGCCACGGGCTGGTCAGCGTGCATGGAAGGATCGCCTACGTTTCTCAGCAGCCTTGGGTGTTTTCGGGAACTGTGAGGAGTAACATTTTATTTGGGAAGAAATATGAAAAGGAACGATACGAAAAAGTAATAAAGGCTTGTGCTTTGAAAAAGGTAAGGACTTCGGAGTTACATGTAACTTGAATGTCAGATGATAAACGTGTTGGTTTAAACTATGGGGTTTACGTCCTTTTTTATGTTTGGAAGATCTTTGGACGTTATTTAACACTTCAAGGGGGTCTTGTGGGCAAAGGAACCATATTTATCTGCCCGTGTACCCTGCTGTGTTAATCCTGATGTGATGATGACAGTCACAGGATGCTTTTTTTTGTTGTGGGAAGTTTTATTCACTTTTTTTTTTTCTTTAAAAGAGTTTTATTTATTTAGAGAGCATGAACGAGGGGGAGGGGCAGAGGGAGAGGGAGAACCTCAAGCAGACTCCACGCGGAGCACAGAGCCTGACTTGGGGCTGGATCCCATGACCCTGAGATCCTGACCTGAGCCGAAATCAAGAGCCAGTCACTTAACCGACTGAGCCACCCAGGTGCCCCGAGTTTTATTCACTTTTAACTTTTTAAAGGGACAATTACAAAAATTTGCAAAACAGAGAGAGTCATGTAATCACCCCTCATGTACCCATCCCCCAGCGTCAACCACACTCTGCTGGGGTGAATCTGTCTGCCCTGGCTCCCCTGCTCTCTGCCTTCCCACCCACACCCCGAATTCTGATGCAGATCGTAAACCTCATGTAGTTCATCGGCAGATAGTTCCTTAGGTATCTTGAAAAGGTAAGAATTCCTTTGAAAAGAAGCCATGTTATCATCCTTGAAAAATGACCACGATTCCTTAATATCAGCGTTCTAGTCCAAGTTTACGTTTTCTGAATTATCTCACGAGGGGATCTTGTCACCCGTTGGTTTGAATCGGACTCCACGTAAGGTCTGTTCTTTGCACTTGGTTGATTGATCTCCTGGGTCCCTTTCAGTCCATAGGTCTCCTCTCCACTTGATTTTTCACATGTGATTTATTATTTAAAGAAAAGGAAGTACTTTAAAATTTCGTTGGAATAGTACATCATTTCACAAGGGGAGAGATTGTTTTCAGAAATGACATTGTTTTGCAGAAAATGGCAAGATGAATTGTTTAATTGTGCTTGGGATTTAAGTAAAATGGATGAGTGAATGATGAAAATGGAACTTACCTGATGGGAGAATATAATTTAGAAAAAAAAAAAAAAAAAAAAAAAAAAGGAAAAAAAAGGCACATACTGATACTATGTGACTCCTTTTGGGTTATAAAAATCAGTGGATAATAGCGTTAAAGGGCTCTCCCCGGGGTCTGTTCAATGCAGTCTGGACATCCGACTGTTCCTTTATGCTGTGTGGAAAAGGCTGGGACAGACTTTTAACGGGAGGGTATTGAAGGCTCCAAGCCAGCTTTGTGAGGAAATAGTAATTTTGCTTGAACAGTGGCTTGAACATCATAGATTTTATCAGGTGAGTAGCATTTTATGATGTGGACAAAACATAATTGCCTGTTTAATGGGCTTCTGTTTCTTTCCCCTGGGTCATTGTTAATGAGAGGTGGTGTGTTTTCAGAAATGACATCAAGTTAGCAGTGATGGGCTGGATTTTTGTAAATGGCACGTCTGTATAGGAAGAGGGAGAAAGCAGATGTGAAACAGTAGTAATAACTCCCGTTTATCCCAAGTCCGTGTGCTGATCATTTTTCTGCCTGCTTCCCTGCACGCAGACACATGTGCACACAAAGGTATATGAGTTTTTCATCTTTTACCAGGGCCTTTGATGGCACTGTCCTCATTTTACAGTTGCTAAAACTAGGGCAAGAAGGAGTCTCATCAGCGCAGTGGCTGCCGGGAGTGAGTGGCCAAAGAAGCCAACGTGTGGTCCCCGTACCTTCGTGTTGTCCACTTCTGAAGATTTCAACCCTAACGGGGTACTAGAAGCTGAGGGTTTTCTTTCTCATACTTACACCTCTGCCTTTTCCGTTCGTAAGCCACCAGGTAACCCTGGTCACCGTAATGGCCCTTTAAATACGGGTGGCTGTGCATGTCCAGGAGGAAGGATTTTTTTTTTAAAGATTTTATTTATATGAGAGAGCACTAGAGTGGAGAGGATCAGAGGGAGAAACAGGCTCCCTGCTTGGGGGCGGGTGGGGACTCGAACAGGACTCGATCCTGGGACTCCAGGATCATGACCTGAGCTGAAGGCAGTTGCTTAACTGACTGAGCCACCTGGGCGCCCCAGGAGGAAGAATTTCTAAGAGTAATAGATAAGTACCAACAATCTATATGGCCAGTAACATTCAGACAGATACCCATGCACCCAAATCATGAACAGCATTTTCACATACAATAGAAAAGTAAACCTTTTGCCTTAATTTGCCTCCTAACACTGAGCCAGTTGCAAATGATACGTTTGACATTGACCCCTAACATGACAAGATAAATTATATTCAATTGCCTAAGAGGCTAAGGGAGCATTCCTGAAAAGAAGGAAATTAAATTTATTTGTAGCCTGAATAGATGCCACTTTTTAAATAATGAATAAATTATATGTATATCATTTTTTTTAAAAAGATCTTATTTATTTATTTGAGAGTAAGAGGGAGAGAGAGACAGCACGAGCAGGGGGTGGGGCGGAGGGAGAAGCAGACTCCCTGCTGAGCAGGGAGCCCAACGCGGGGCTCAGTCCCGGGACCCCGAGATCATGACCTGAGCCAAAGGCAGACGCTTAACCGACTGAGCCACGCAGGCGCCCCAACAACCATTTCTGAAATAAAATGGGAAGATAAGAATTAATCACACTAAGCAACATCGATTTGGGCTGATGACCTAGAAAGTGACCTTGTAGTGAGTTATGGAACAGGTAGATGTTTCTTAGGATGAGAGGCAATAATGATCTTACAGCACCTGATTGATAGGGACATCACAAGCATTCGACAAATGTTAGAATCATGTGGAAGAGATAGTAGCTCTTAATTTTAAGAGCAGCCAATTTTGGGTAGAATCACATCTGTAAAATGTGACATGTTAGGAAGAAGGCATTTGAGTCTATAACTTCCATTATTTGAGTTGATAATTGTGTAGGTGCTCTAACACATTACATAAATTACCAATAAAAATACTGTTTTAACATAAATGATGGATCATGTGACATTTGCATATTGTACCACTTGAAGACTTTTGAGCATTTTTAGGCAATACATATTTGAAGGTACAGCATTGATAAATTCAAGTTTAATATTTTCCCACATAGATCCCTTGAATTTATAAGCCCCTCTGGGGTGCTCACAGGCTTATAGTTTCTTTTCACATTTACTACATTTCTGCCAACTTGGACATTTTCTTTTCTGATCACCTTGACGGTTATAGAATAAGTATGGTTTTATCTTCAGTTTTTTTATCTCAGTTGGGATAACTTTTGCTCACCTATGACTTAATAGGAAATAAGTGAGTACATAAGGGATATATGAGGTTAATCAAAATATGGAGAAGGAGTTATTGATACTTCTGTGTGTGTAGATATAGAGGTCAAGTCTTAGCTAATTTTGATATTTTAAGTTCACTTTTTTATTATTTTTTAAAGATTTATTTATTTGACAGAGCGTGAGGGCGAGCGTGCACAAGCAGGGGGAGTGGCAGGCAGAGGGAGAAGGAGAAGCAGGCTCCCTGATGAGCAGGGAACTCTGCAGGACTGGATCCCAGGACCCCGAGACCACAACCCAAGCCAAGGGCAGATGCTTAACTGACTGAGCCACCCAGGCGCCCTCACTTTCTATTTTAAATACACTTTTTTTAAAAAAAAAGATTTTATTTATTATTCATTTGAAGGGGGCACACACAAGCAGGGGGAGCAGCAGAGGGAGAGGGAGGAACAGACTCCCCGCTAAGCAGGGAGCCCAACGCAGGGCTCCATCCCAGGACCCTGGGGTCATGACTGAGCCAAAGGCAGATGCTTAACCAACTCAGCCACCCAGGTGCCCCTTAAATTCACTTCTGAATGTACTTTTCAGTAACTACTTGGGGCAGCATGATGAGGAAGGAAGAATAAAAGGCTACGTATGAATTGAGAGGAGCTCTGTTCAAATTCCCCCCCATTCCTTTTAACAGCTGACGGTCCTTAGACCATTATATAACCTGGTCTCAGTTTCCTCTCCTGTGAAACGGGGCTAATACTTTGCAGCTTGTGAAGATTAGAGATCATCGTTATCAGGCATCCAGGCGTGCCAGGCTTGGGGCATCAGTCTTACCATCAAGGAGCTGGGGGAGGTAAGCTGTGCACACGTGTATAGATTATGATGCGGAATAAGGTGGGCCCTTTGTGAGAAATACCAAGTCTTGGGAATCCGCTAAAAGAAGGATGACTTGTGATTGGGAAACTTGGGGATGGTTTCATGGAAGAGAGTATTTGAGCTGGGCCTGGAAGGGTGGGTGGGGTACTGACAGGCCATGTTAGGAAGGCCAATCACAGAAGAAAAGTGATGACTGGAGGCCTGGATGTCCTGCTGTTTGACTCTGGGATCCAGCCCTCCTTGGGCCCAGGCCTCACAGCTGACTGCCATAAGCCATCACCAGTCTGCTCAGGGGTATTTCTCCTGAAGTCTCCACCGTCACCAAAGGGCTCCTGTAGTTTTCTGGCTTGGTGGCGTCCAGGCAGCAGAGCCATTTCTTGGCTTTCCCTCTGGTCTCTATGTCTGCTTTTTAGTGAAAACCATTACAGATAAAATAGTAGGTTAAATGTGACTGAGATGTAACTAATGTTAGAATACCTTCTGCTCATTGGGAAGATTTGGAAATACATGCTCAACTCAGGCTCTTCCCTTTAACCAAACCAGAAAATTGTGGCTAGGAAAGTAGCCTGACTCAGATTTTTACTTTATATTCTTTGAAATGTTTTTCCTCTCTGAGGCTTGTCCATAAATAGTTTGCAGAGTCAACAACACACTCAAAGTCCCACTACTGGGCTCTGAGCGAGTCCATGCCTTATTCTCTAACTGCTAAAAGCAAGGATGGATTTGAAGTGCCTTCTGTAGAGAGTGGCTCAGATTGCTTTGCTACAGTCTGGTGCTATTTTGAGGAGGAAAACAAAGCCACATAAAATCAAGGCTTAAAAACTAAGAACACTTTGCAAGGACTCTCAGCAGTGGATCGGATGCCGAGTAAACTGTGTGCATGTGGGTGGGCGCGGGAAGGCTGGGAGCCTGTTTCAGAACGGCTGGTTGTTTTTCATGGAAACCAAAAGGGAGAGACGGTGAATTCTGAGCGCAGCAAGGAAGTAATGGGAAATAATGGATTTTCATGATTGAGCAATTGCTGCCTTTCATTTATTGCCGTCCAGTGGAGCTCTGAGCATGCAGGGAATTCTGTGTGCCTCTGGGGCCCTCAGGGTGTGGGTGAGGGTGGAGACACTCTCTGTCCCTTCTCTGTTCAGTGGCGTGCTTTGCATGTTACGATTCACACTGTGAATGAGGTCCCATTGTGGGTTTGATCCGAAAATATGTATCTGTCACTAAGAGCAAGTTACAGTTGATTGTGTCCTGTGTATAGACGGTGTCTGTCCATGTGTTTGATTGTTACAGCACCCTTGAGCTTCGCCATTCTTGTCTCTCCACATTGTATCGAAGAGGAAAAAGAGGCTTTAGTGAGGTCAAAGCGTTGCTTGTCCTGGATGTTCCAACATGCTTTCTTCCCAGATTGGCCAAAGTAGAGACCAGGGGATGAGGGCTCATTTATAGAAAGGTGTTGCTGTGTATTCTAGGTCGATGCTTGAGAGGTGTGGTCGATAACCAACATCCTCCCCCAAACTCTGCTGGTCTCTGCCAGGAGCTTCAGAGCTTTGGGTAAAACTTGGTAGATTCTCACATCTTCATGTCCCAGTTTATTCTTTATAGCTTTGAGTTTTACCTGGCTTGCATGGAATAAACAACTCCTTCGTTCACTGGATTAGATCAGTGTCCCTCGATCACACTGTTACCGCCCTTCTGTTTTTCCTGCTCAGACTGTTCTCTTTGCTCGTGTTTCTTGTACAAATCTCGTCTTTCACTCTATCACCATGCCTTAAATGTGAAGACAACGGTCAGCTGTTAACCTTTCTGCAAGGGTGAGGGGCTGAGGCCGAGATCAGCAAACTGGCCAGTTAAGACACACTTCTTCTTTGAGAAACTAAGTCCCAGGGCTTCCCAAGCCGTGGGTGAGCTGCCAGCTCTCACAAGTAGCCCTGGCACCGATGTCCAGACTTGCACATCCAGCTGCAACCTGACGTCCTCAGTGGGCGTCTCAGCTTGCCCATAATAACCAAGATCTCAGCTTGCACCCACTGTCTCCCCAGCTTCGTAAGTGGTGAGGCTGTTCTTGCCCTTTCTCACGTGGAGGACAGTACATCATTCCATCTCCACCGCCACAACCCACACCTGTTCATCAGCAGGTCTTACAGGCTCCACCTTTGAATTTTCTCTGGAATGTGCCCAGTGCTCTCCGAGTCTACTGCCCTGTCTCTGGTTCTAGCCACTGTCTTTGCTCACCTACGTTAACACAGTCCCGTCCTCATGTGCGCCCTGCTTCACTCTTTGCCCCTTAATAACTATGTTCCACAGAGAGACAAGAGGGATTTCTGAAAAACCTAAGCCAGGTCACGTCCTCCTCCCTACATCCCCTCTCCATTTCACTGGGGGTGAAACTCATGGCCTTCCCTTCTTATCTCTGCCCTTGGTCTCCCCATTCTTTACTCTTTCTCTCCAGCTTTGCTGACCTCCCTGCTAGTTCTTGAACACGTTGGGCACGTGCCATTTGCACTTGCTCGTTCCTGCACGTGGAACATGTTTTGGGTCCGTGCAGGCGCCCTCGTCTGTCTATAAAAGCCCCTCCACTCAGAGCCCTTCCCGACCCCCATGTAGGATTTTTTCCCCTGTCCCTTTGTCCCCGAGCTGGCTTATTATTTTTTCTTCTTAGTACTTAGGACTTGCCCTCATGCTAATTTTTCATATTGTCAATCTCCCTCTATGGAAACTCAAGCCGAAGGCAGACGCTTAACCGCTGTGCCACCCAGGCGCCCCAGGAATTTTGTCTTTTTTTACTACCAAATTCAGTGTGCCCGGAACAATGCCAGACATCTGGTTAATGTTCGGTAAACATCAGTTAAGATGGTGAAATGCACAAACACTGTGGGAAAAGCTGCAAAATGAAAGCAAAAAGCTCTGAGTTTTTTTGGAAAGGTTCGAGGTTACCATTTAGTCACTTGGAATATATTTATCGCTATTGATCACGTACAGGTACGAAGAACCAGTACTGGAAGTTTCGGATGACAGGAGAACACATTTGAAATCTTTTTTCCCCCCCTCCTTTCTGTCTCCATGCAGGATTTGCAGCTTTTGGAGGACGGAGATTTAACCGTGATAGGCGATCGGGGAGCCACGCTGAGCGGAGGGCAGAAGGCCCGGGTCAACCTCGCAAGGTACCCACGGTTTGGTTGCACGTGCTCCGTGCGCTGCTCCCGGGGGTGGCTGAGCCGAGATCGCCTGCCGCGTGGCGGGGGGCAAGCGCCACGTTATTCCATCGGCCCTCAGAGTGAACGCGCCCCGAGTTGTTGAAGGCTGTCGCGACTGGAAGATGAGATCCAGGGACCTGGGTGTTCCGCCGTCTGATGTTGTCTTCTGTTTTCTAGAGCGGTGTATCAGGACGCAGACGTCTACCTCCTGGACGATCCTCTCAGTGCGGTAGATGCACAAGTCGGCAGGCACTTGTTTGAACTGTGAGTTTGCCCGTGTTGGTCATTTCCGCATTCTCAGAACCCTGTAGAGTTTGGGGAAAGGCGCTCGGGGAAGCCGGGGTGCTTTGGAAGACCCCACTTGTCCTGCTGCGGTGTCCCTCCTTCTCCTCCCTGCCCTCCACGGAAGATCTGTTTTAGAGACATTTTTAGAGAAAACAAGGAAGACCCAGCTGGTGCTCGCTGTGTGTGGCGTGAGTGGGGGACATGCTTTAGGGGGTGAAGAAACGGATGGCAGGTGTCCCCTTGCTGCTTACCGTTGATCACCAAGACACTGTTGGTGGGATAAGAAAGTGGATGTGCAGTTTTTTAATTGAAGAATGGGACTTGGTAACATGACACTTGGCTCCCAGTTCTTTCCCTTCATCATTTTAGTTGCTGGCACGTTAGAAGTGCAGTTTCTTCAAACCAACATAGCANCAAGACACTGTTGGTGGGATAAGAAAGTGGATGTGCAGTTTTTTAATTGAAGAATGGGACTTGGTAACATGAGACTTGGCTCCCAGTTCTTTCCCTTCATCTAAATTTTAGTTGCTGGCACGTTAGAAGTGCAGTTTCTTCAAACCAACATAGCACTTCTGTGGCGTGGCCTCGCTGCTTCGTGCTAATTACCCTATAGGTCAGGAAATACTTGGTAAAGTCTAGAATTTAAGAATGACTTACTCCAGGGGCACCTGGGTGGCTCAGTCGTTAAGCATCTGCCTTCGGCTGAGGTCATGATCCCAGCATTCTCAGATCAAGCCCCACATCAGGCTCCCTGGTCGGCAGGGAGCCTGCTTCTCCCTCTCCCACAACCCCTGCTGGTGTTCCCTCTCTCGCTGTGTCTCTCTCTGTCCAATAAATGAATAAGATCTTAAAAAAAAAAAAAAGAATGACTTACTCCGTATCACCGTGTGGCTTCCTGGATTCTTACTAGAATTAATACGTAAGACCCCCACATGTAGGGTTAACTTGAATTTGAAACCAGATATCTAGAATCTGCCTCACCTGCTGACTCTCACTTTGTGTTCCTGGAATTTGTTTTCATTGGATCTTGCTTTGTCACCACACGACTGAAGTAGGACAGCTCTGAATCTTTTCTGTACGGACTGTAACCTAACATACGTGACTCGTGCTCTCTGTGGAGTCCAGGCTGCCATATTTGGAAGCATCATGAATGTGCTCTTGCTAAAATGGCATCCACGTCTACCCCATAGTTACCTTACTGTTCATTGTCAAAGCCAGTGAGCGCTTTCCATGCACTTCCTGAAGCCCTAATGTGTGCACTGAGGTTGATGTTCTTGCAAATGATGTTGCACAAAACATCTTCATTTACAGAGGAGGACTTAAGCAGCAGAGATAGATTTTCTCCCAGTCCTAGAGGCTGAAATTCCAGATCAGGGTGTTGGCGCCTTGGTTTCTTCTGAGACCTCTCTCCTTGGCTGGCTGATGGCTGCCTTCTTACCGTGTCCTCATAGGGCCTTGCCTCTGTGCACGTGCACCGTTGGTGGCTTTCTCCTTATGTCCTCTCTCTCTCTCTTTTTTAAGATTTATTTGAGAGAGAGTGTGTGTATGCATGATTTGGGGGGAGGGGCAGAGGGAGAGAATCTCAAGCAGACTCCCCACTGAGTATGGAGCCCAAAGTGGGGCTCAGTCTCACAACCCCTGAAATCATGACCTGAGCCAAAATCAAGAGTCAGGCACTTAACTGACTGAGCCACCCAGATGCCCCATCTCCGTATGTCCTAATCTCTTCTAAGGATACAGGACAGGTTGGGTAAGGGCCCACCATCAAGGCCTCATTTTTTAACTTAATTTCCTCTTTAGAGGTCCAGTCACCAAATTCTAAATTACTGGGGATTAAGGCATCAACATGTGAGTTTTGGGGGTGGGATAGGGAGACACAATTCATTTAAAGTCCTAAGTAGCAAAGTAAAGGGATTTTAACAGAGCTAGCAGCATGAGGCGGCTCTGGGGTGGGGATACGAGGAGCCTGGGACTCAGTGTCTCCTCAGTGTGGGTTCCTAACATGACTTCCCCCCTCCCCTGCCCCGAGTGTGTATGTATGAAGTGCTTAGATTTGGGGTGACAACACGTTCTGGAGATAGGTCGGGGTGATGGATGGTTGCACCACAGTGCGAGTGTCCATAATGCCATTGGGATATATGCTTACAAATAGTTAAAACAGTAAGCGTTATGCAAATTTTACCACAGTTTAAAGAAAAAGTGTATAGCAGCAGTGACTATTGGAGAACTCGGAGAGCCAATACTTGATACTTGACATGGCCTCCAGCTCTTTGATCTGACCCCCTTGCCTGTCCCTTCCTGGTCATGACTTGATGAATTTTCCCTCAGGGAAGTGCCTTGTGGCTTGTGACTGAGTTCAGTGATAGGGCCCAGTGCTGTGACTGAGATTCCCTGCCCCGCACCCTTGGTGGCATCAGGAGCAGCCCAGCCTCACTATCCCTAGAGCCTCACCCTGAAGTCAAGAATGTGTGTCACCCCGTCCTGGGTGGGTCTGCAAGTTCTCCATCACTCCAGGAGCAGAGTCCACTGGCCGCTGCGTTTGGGTCACTTGGGAGGAGAGAAGGCATTCTCTTTGCTGAGTATTTGTGTGCTTATCACAGAAGCTCCCCCAAGTTCTTCTTTGAACATGGGAGGTGTTTATAAAGTCCTCTCGGGTTTAATGGCTTTGGATATACACTTGATAGAAGCAAGCTTGTTAAAATTGTTGTTTGCTAATCAGAACCACGTTCTTTGGGGAAACTTAGGGCAGGGAGCACGAATGCAATTTAGGAAATCACTCAGCAGCAGCTGGAGAATGTTCTCAACGAGCTAGAAAATTGGACTGAACAATATGCTATGAAAGATGGCGGTTGTGTTGAGCTCAGTAATGTGAAGTGTTTTGTATTAAAAGTGAATGAATTACACTTCTATTCGCCATTAACAGTTTACTTCAGTCGTGAATATACATCCAAGGTTATTAAGGTTTGCGAGTTTTACAACTATATGTTGTAAACGTTTACATGGATTCTGTCACATGCAGAAGGTCGGAGGCCCTTAGGTGAACGGGTTTCAGTCTAACCTGTTTTGGCTGTGGAGCCTGTCCTACTTGGGAAAGCCCCCTCCCCCAGGCCCCCTATTTCCTGCATAATCAGTTCTTTGAGTCTGTCCTTACTGGATCTCCCCACACTGCCGCCTGCTCTGTTCACCTTTGCTGTTTCAGGCCTTCACAGACCCCCCTCATGTGCAGGGTGCAGCTGCACGACCTCAAACGCCGAGCAAGGTTCTTTGCCCTCTGCCCCATCCCCCATTCCAGCACATCCCCACCCTGTGCCCTTCTGTCTTCCCACAGCCTGCGGTGCACTGTACTTGGTCACTGTTGAGTTCTCCCCACACCCGACCCCACGGTGAATGCACCAAGGCACCTTTGTGCAGGATGGTTTCTGTTCCCAGAGCCGCTGCACCTGCTGTACCCTCTTGCAGGGATGTTCGCCCAGATAGTCTCATGGTCCTTGTGTCCCCTACATCCAAGATGGCAGCCCGCACCTGGCTTTTTCTTCATGGCAGACATCACGCCCTGAGAGTACATTTTCTGTGTTTGTTGAATGATCCTCCTTCCACATAATGCAGAGTGTTTGCTGTTTTCTGGTCTGTGGGTGTCCTCTTTACTTAGAACAGTGCCTGGCACCTCAACAGATGTCTGTCAATGGAATGAATGAGGGCAGTGACTGTCTTACTTATATCCCCTCTACCAAGTTCATGGCCCTTCTTAACACAGCCCTTACAGAGGTTAAGAGTTAAATAACTTGTTACTGAATCATGTTTTTTTTTATGGCACGACTTGGAAATTTTTACTCTTAAAAATTTGGCAAATAGGGTATTTTCCTGGAGGTTTTGATTAAAAAGCATAATTTAGAAAAAATTTAAAGCCATCACCTAATAACATCATTATATTCCTTTATCTGTGGTAGATGTTAGGAGGAAACTTTTGCGTGGGCCCATCTTGGTCATAGCAGCCCATCAGATTCGGTTAACAGCCCCTTCAGGGACTGCCAGCACGGAATCGGGAATGAAGGAGAAACAATTCCATTAGATGCTTTAGTGCTAAGCTGGAAGAGGGGTTTACTCGGTCAGCACGCTTAGGAATGAAAGCCTCACCAGGACCTGTAAAAAGGGAAACAATCCTTCTGGACGCGAAGGATGGAATAATAGTATATACATCTATATCCTGGGGTCTTCTGATCTCAGACCCAGCCTCAAGTCTCCTTAGGACTTCACTATCCTGAGTCCAAAGCAAAGGGCCAGTTGTGGGTTAGGGAAGAGGGTGAATGGTCCACTTACCCAGCGGATCAGCGCTCTTCCCACAACATGCCCTGTGAGTTGTCAGCAGTCTTATTTTGCGATGAAGGCACTGAGGTTCGTAGAGGTCTAGTAGCTCACCTGACCATGTCAGGCTGTAAGAGGGCTTTGAACTACAGTCTGGCTGCCTCCAGAACTCTTGATCTGACCCATATGAGCAGGTGGAGTTGTGGCCCGATGTTGCCAAGATCTGCTTTGCCAGGGCCTCGGGCTCCCAGAACGTGTCCCTGCGCCCTGTCTGTGGTCCGGCAGCCCCGACCTGGGCTACTCGCTTAGCCGGAGAGGATGCAGGCCATGGCGGAGTGCAGCTCCTAGGGGTCTACATTCAAAATGAGGAGCAGCTTGAGTTACTATAGAAAATACCGGAGTGTTGAGTACTAAGAGGGGCGGCTCTTGTCTGAGAGAATCGGTGTGTCCTTTGAGCCATTGGATGATTTCCACTATGATTTGGGCCATTTGGAATCTCTTCTTTCATGTTCATATTGGGAAGGTTTTCAGTCCTAATGAAAGAAGATGTGCTTCCTGGATGGGACTGTGGGGACGTTGTAGACACTGATCGAGGCCATGCCAGCATTTGTCTTCTAATAGTATTTAGGAAGAAGTGTCTAGAAAATGCACTTTGGAGGCACCTGGGTGGCTCAGTCCGTCAGCTCAGGTCATGACCCCGGGGTCCTGGGTTCGAACCCCATGGCAGGCTCCACGCTCAGCAGGGAGTCTGCTTAGGGATTCTCACCCTCTCCCTGTGCCCCTCTCCCTGCTCGTGCGCTTGCTCTCTCCCCCTCAAATAAATAAAATATTAAGGAAAAAGAGAAAAGAGAATGCACTTTGGTGAAGGTCACTGAGTATTTAGGATTTTCTTTTGGCTAGTATATACATCATAAATCATAATCACCTAGGAGACTAAGAAAAATGGACACATTTCTGTATGACCTAGACCCCTCCTTCTCCCATTCCTATACAGGGATGAAATAACTAGTATTTTCGTTTAGTCAGGTTTTGGAATCTCAGTATTGCTCAATTATTTTTCATCATGAAATATATAAATAATCGTTGAGTTTTAGTTGGTGGGGAGCCCTTAACACTTGCTGGCTCCTTCAGTGGACTGCTTTTTAAAATCTCTTAGCAGCGCTAGATGCAAGTTTGCTGCTGATACATTTGAGGGCCTGGTTGGGTTCATTGATTTGCATTTGTACTTGATTTGTATTTGCACTAGTACTTAATCTTTGACTCCTGTGTTGTCTTTGTCTCATTGTGTTTTCAAAATGTGTGTTTTTCCATTTGGAACACCCCCATTAATGTGGTTTTTGCATACTGTTCCTTTTACATTTGTAGGTGTATTTGCCAAACCTTGCATGAGAAGATCACAATCTTAGTGACTCATCAGTTGCAGTACCTAAAAGCTGCAAGTCAGATTCTGATACTGAAAGATGTAAGTAATTTCTAGAAGTCTGTGGAACTTGCTAGCACTCAGGTGTGCTGACGGTGAGACCTCCCAGCAGGTCCGTGCTTGGGTTTGTGCTGAACTCCCTCTCCTTCCTCAGTTTTGCATCCTGTTCTCCCCAGAGCTGGTACTCATGCCTTTGAGCATGAATCCAAACACATGTAGAAATGTAACTATTGCCGAGCCATTTAATCCTAAAGTAGATAAAATTGCTACCTCAGAGTTATAAATTACAGCTGTTCTGGTAAAATCATTTGGGATAATGATGCTATTTTAGTTAGAGCTTTTGTTTTCCTCTTCCACGACGTACATCAAAGTGTATTATTTGGAGATTAGAGCTACGCAGACATGTTTGTGTCTATTTGTCATCTGCAGTTTCCTGAAAGAGCGTCTTCCGTTGATAACAGGCGTGGTTGGGGGGTAACAGGCCCCTGGTGGAGCTGTGCTCTCCAAGGTGTCGTCAGTCGCTGGTCTCCCAGCACAGGGCTTTGTGCATGCCCGGTACGTGGGAGACTGGGCAGCAGTAAGTCAGACCAGTTCCTGCCATCATGGAGTTTCCATGCTCACGGGGATGGATGTAAGGAAGGAATTGGGTGGGGCGCGGCTGATAGCATGGCTGCCTCCCTGGGGAGGTGGTGCCGCAGGGGACCTGGGTGGAACGAAGGTGCTGGCCAGGCAGTCGTCTGGGGGAGAGGTGGCCAAGGCGGGTGGTCCAGCTGCAGGATCCTAAGGAAGGGCCTGACCTGGCATGTCGGAGGAATGGCCGGGAGGCCAGTGTATCTGGGGCAGAGGAAGTGAGGAGTGTGAGGAAGATGGGCTCGGAGCAGTGGGCTGCTGGCCCGGTGATGGGTTGGAAGCCATCAGACAGTCCACAGCAGAGGAGTGATGTGGTCTGATGCATGGTTTTAAAAGATCTCTCTTGCTGTTTGCTGGAGGGCCAACAGCAGACGCAATTAGAAGTCTCAGTAAAGTTCAGGAGACGGATGCATGGGCTCAGGCTGGTGTATCTAGAGCTGCCATCACAAAGTCCCACAGAGTGGGGGCTTCACCTGCAGAACTCTATCATCTTCACCTTTCTGCAGGCTACCAGCCCCAAATCAAGGCGCCGGCAGGGCCGTGCTCTCCCTGAAGGCTCCTGGGGAGAATCCTTCGTTGCCTCTCCCAGCTTCTGGTGTTCGCCAGCTGTCTTGCTGGTCTTGGCTTGTAGCCGCAGCACTATGGTCCGTAGCTCCATTGTCATGTGGTGCTCCCTGCGTCTGATCTCTCCTCTTAACCAGGACGTCCGTCATATTGGCTTTGGGGTCCACCCTACTCTAGTGCGACCTCAGCATCATCACATCTACAAAGATCCTATTTCTAAATTAGGTCCCACCCATAGGTATCCTGTTTGGGCCTCGGATGTTATCTTTTTGGGGGCCACCATTCAGGCCCCAACAGCTAGCCTGGGTTCGGGGGAGGGGGAGTGGAGATTAGTGAGCATTTACCAGCTGTTGGTGTTTTAGTCCGTGGCCCCTCGGTCATGAACCCTGGTCCACGGCAGCAGGCCCATGGTCAGATCCTCACTTCATCAAGTGAAGTTCTGCCCTAAGAAGGTTGACAAGAGTGCGGAATCTCTGCCTCTTTTGAAGCAGTTCCACTTGTCGACCCTTAGGCAGCCCTCGGGAATATCTCCCATCTAGGGAACAGAGGGGTGAAGCGAGTCTGGGAAAGCCCCAGTGTTGGCAGGGTTATGAGTACAGAACCAACGGGTGGGAGAACAAGCTGGGTAGCCAGTCCCCTTATTGCTTTTTCCTGAGGACGTCACTCCCAGTTTCAATACGGTCAGAGCAGCCATTTGTCCACCAGTGAGCAACCCTGGATGAGTTAGATCCGTCCCTACTGTTCGTCCGGTCCCTCTCTAGCAGCTGAGGGGGGATGGCTGTCCTCGCGTCCCCTCTGGAAATTGTCTGTGCTGGGCTGCTGAGTGAGCTCGCTGTCTCTAGACCACGAGTCGTTTCCTTGTGCATCTGCACTTACTAAGGGGAAAGTGGTGATTTCATTAAGTCATGAATAAGTTTCTAATTCTGCAGTATCAGACTGGTTCCCAAAAACTTCGTTGGGTTTTTCTCAGTGGCCCACGTCAGGGCACGGGATGGGAGGGGTACCAGGTAGGGTCCTGGGCTGCCTGCCTTCCCCTGGCCTGCCTTCCCCAGAGCTGCCCTCCTTTGCTTTGTTTTGCACCCTGGGCTTTCGCCTGATATCTTGTCTGCCCCTGAGTAGAACAGCTGTGTATTCTATCATGGGGGTGAGAAGGCAGTGAAGACACCTGCACTGTATTTTCTATAACTTTGTAAGGAAGGGGAACTGTGCAGTGACGTGTCACGTGGGTTTCAAGAAAATTATTTGATTTGCTAGAGCTTAATTAGGGAGTTGCTTCATTTGGGGAGGCTCGGTTGGCTGCTTGTGATTGGTGCCTTCTGAAGCTTTATTTTCATGGATTTGAGTGCATTGACCCTGGCTTAGGTTTTGGCTTGCTCGTGTAGACGGACCCCCAAGGCATTGGAGTCACCCCAGTCTGATGGTCGCCTAAGTTAATGACTGTAGCAGGCGGAGTAGTGAATTTTCCATTGGGAACTTCCTGAGTTTGTGGGCAGTTGTGTAAAGACGACCTTCCACGTGTCTTGTCCCAGCGCAGCACATGCACGCACGGCCGTGGGCAGCAGGGATTCGATGCGTGACTCTGACCACGCGTGGGTGCTGGTGTCCACATTCATTCTTCCCTGGAACATCCTCCCCAGCGTGACCTTGTTCTTTTCTTGATTTCCGTGTTGTCTAAAAAGACTGTACTGATAGTCCTACCAACATCTGTACTCTTTGCTTCTTTAACTGCCTGTGGTAGTTCGTGGCCTCCATCCTTAGCACAGGGTTACACAGCACCTAAGACAGGATTTGACAGAGAACAGAATGCGATTCTGTGTCCAGTTGTACTAGGTGTGTCAACCAGAATTCAAAGCCTAAGCGTAATTTTCTTAGGAAAATGGTCACTTAAGACCAGTTATCTCTTTTTGATTAGCGTTAGAGTAGTGTTATCAAAGGCACATGAACTCCTGTCAAATTCTTTTGTTTTTATTTTAGGGCAGAATGGTGCAGAAGGGGACTTACACGGAGTTTCTAAAATCCGGGGTAGATTTCGGCTCCCTTTTAAAGAGGGAAAACGAGGAGGCTGACCAGAGTCCGGCTCCAGGATCTTCCGCTGTGAGGACTCGGAGCTTCTCAGCGTCTTCCGTTTGGTCCCAGCAGTCGTCCCCACCATCGCTGAAAGATGGTGCGCCGGAGGCGCCAGCTGTGAGTTGTCCTCTTGCCACGTGCCGGGTTCTGTTCGCTCCCGGTGTCCTCGTGCATCTTCATTCTGCTGCACTCATGACAGCTTCGTTGGTCCCACAGTGGATTCTGAGGTTGCAAGGCCTTGTTCCTTGGCCTTGGTAGAATTAAAATGCAATGAAGGGAGCCGGCCTGGTCAGGGCTCTCCCTTGGGTGTTGGGTGGCAGACCTCTTGGGGCTCAGTGGTGGGTGCACTGCTGTAAATCCCTGGCAGTGGTTCACACGGCTGTTAGAACTCTTGCATGTACCATAGGTAAGTCCTCCTGGCTCCTTGCATCCAGGTGTTTAACTTGAAGACCCCTCCCACCGAGTCCTGCTGTGGTCCCCATTAAATCAGCTACTTTTCCGATACGGTGGAACGTTCTGCCGCTGCAGGTGACCGATGGTATTATTTCGTCCCGTTGTCAGAGGGTTGGCAGTAGGCCAGAAGTAGCACATGTGAAGGATCTGGCCCATAGCAGACACTTCAGAGGTAGTTCCCACCTTCCTTTCCTACACTTCAAGTTCAAGAACCACATCTCATCCATCTTTGAAACCACAGAGGCCCGCATCCAGCCAGGGACGTCCTTGGCTTATGTGACTCTACAGTGCCTTCTGCGTTCTCCAGATAGACGTGCAGAGATGCTCTCCGTCTCCCTTAAAAACTCACAGGTAGTCAGTCCTCAATATCCAAACCCTCACAATCCAAGTCTGGGAGCCTGGATGGTTCTGATAAGGATGCAGACGAGTCCCTCACATTCCAGACTCGGGAATCACTGTCTGAAATTCAGGAACCAACAAGATTCAGACCACGGGCTATCCACTGCTGTCCCGACGCCTGTTACTCTCGTGTTTGAGCTCAGTTTTCTCTATTCGGCTCATACTTTGAGCTCCTACTGTGTTTTGTGTTTCCATCATTGAATGACACAGATAATCTAGGGTGATACCTCCGCCTCATATCCTCTTGTCTATTATTGTGGGAGAAGCTTCTGCATTTGTATGTGAATCGGGTACATCGTGCATGTGCCGGAAATCACGATGATCCCCCTTAAGCAAAGCCACGTCGTAGTGAATAACCTGGTACAAACAGTATTTCCTTTTTGCTTGCAGATTCCTAGAAGTGGGATGGCTGGGCCCGACGGCGCATATGTAGGTGGTTTGGCTAGATGCTTTTACAGCCTTCTCCAGAGATGTACCATTTTGCTCTCCTACCTGTGTGTCAGATGGGCCTCTTTGCTCACGGCTTTGCCGATGGAGTGCATTGTTGAACTTTTGAAGTTTTGGGGTACGTCATGCAAAATTTTGTCTCTTACTGCTTTTTTTTTTTTTTCTTTCCTTTCCCTTCTCAGAACGAGAATCCACAGGTTGCTCTGTCAGAGGAGAGTCGTTCGGAAGGCAAAGTCGGTTTCAAGGCCTACAAGAATTACCTGACAGCCGGTGCGCACTGCTTGGCCGTTGTGTTCCTCATTCTACTGAACATCCTGGCTCAGGTAGATAAGGGCATTTAGTTTGTTTTGTGGCCTCAGCTTGTTTACAGGACTGCTTACACTCTGTGTATTTACTGTTATTACTGTATTTTGCTGTCCACTTGGATTTGCATTGAAACGTGCCATCTTGGGGACAAAGTAACTGATGTTTACTGGTGTTGCGTGTACATGGCAGCTTCTAGGAAAAAAAAAGGATGTCTTTTAAAGATTTTAAAATGTAATGTGCACTTACTTGACGTGTTGTTACCTGGGATGTTGGGCTTGGCATAGACCAGAGCTGGAAGAACCATGTCCGTTTTCCAGAGCCTTCTGACGGTCCCTTTGGGTGAGTGAGATGTCGAGGTGCTGAGTGATGTGTGATCTTTTTGCCTCCCTGTTCTAGGTTGCCTACGTTCTTCAGGACTGGTGGCTCTCCTACTGGTGAGTTGTTTCCAGTCTGATGCAAGGGGCCACCAAATCAGCAGGCAGCCTCTTTCCCATGGAGTCGGGCAGAGGCGGGTTTGTTCAGCCTCCTGTCCTAATCCTCCCTTAGTTCCCCCGAAGAGGAAGAAAAACTAGCGTTCTTGCTGGTGGAGTATGACCCTCCCATAGCCTCTTTCCACGTTGGATCCTCAGACCGTTTTGAGAACTGAGAGTTGAATTTTTATAAGGAGGTGTACCCGGGGCCCTGCTCGCTGGGAATCCTTTCCCAGCATAAATCATGTCTCCCAAAGTCAGGCTAATTTTTTTTTCTTTTTGTACTTATCTAAATTCCATCTATAGTGGAATATTTTTTTTTCCGTTTTCCACAGGGCAAATGAACAAAGTGCCCTGAATGTCACGGTAAATGGAAAAGAAAATGTCACTGAGAAGCTCGATCTTGCCTGGTACTTAGGAATTTATTCAGGTAAAGTTTAATCATTCGGTTTATTATCCGGGAGTCTGAGGTGCTTACAATGAGCCTGTGTGAGTAACTAGGGCTTCCAGGAGTAATTCAGTAATGTCTTAACAGATTAAGAGTCTGAGTCGCATTTACTCTGTGAATTAATTAGAATAATTATTTTTAAAATCTGCTAGAAGAAAGAGGTTGAATGAAGACTCTTAATTTGCTCTGTACTGGATTTTAGAAGTTAAACCAGGATTGAGCATTCAGAAAATCAGCCACTGGAAATTTGTGGCTATTGTCTATTCTAATAGGTTGCTTTAGCTAAATCTTATATCATTATTTGGATGGGCAAGGGGATTAGAAACGGATCCCCACCCTGTGGTTCGGATTGTTCCAATTCTGTCTGAATAAACCCCTGGCTTTTATTGAACTTGGATGAAATCCTCTGGCAGCAAGGTTCCCCCACATAAAAGCATTATTCCCTCGCAGGTATGCAAAGCTCCCTTCCCCATACTGCTCATCTCTTGGGCTTCACTAATTACTTAAGAGAGAAGCTAAGCAGGGAAAAATCCAGTGTCTGGGAATTAGGATTCCTTCTCTTTCTTACCTTGAGATCACAATGTTATCGTGTCCCCAACTGTGTGATTAATTTAACATTTGGCTTGCCAGACTAATATTAACACAGTGCTCTGTTTTCACAAGAGTGCTTAGAATATGTGTGGCATCACATACTTTTTAAAGGAAATCCTCATCTAAAATTTTAAATATTCTCACCGGAAACACTCACACAAGCTTTCTGCAAAGATAGAGCGATCTTTGTGAAAACCTACTCACTGAAATTTGGTCTTTATTTCATTGATCACTTGCTAAGAAACCTGAACACATGAGCAGTTTACCTTCCACATTGGTGGGCCATGAGCAGCCCGGAGGGAGGAAGGAGCGGTTTTACTGCACATTCAAGTGGGATGGGGGGGCCTCAGGAAAACACCTGTGGACAGAGTTTAGGCATTTGAGCAGAATTGAGAGTCTAAACAACAGTGAGGTCTCCTCTGAAGGGGAAAAATGCACTTGATGGAGTGTTTATTGCAGAAGTTATCCCCAGTCTGTTTAGCGTTGGGAGTTTAGGAGATGCTAAGAAAGTGATTTTTAAGTGCATGCTAGGTACTCATTTATGTCCTTAATAAAATCTATAATTTAAATGATTACATTCATTTAAAAATGCTTTGTATTTTTGTATAAAACACTTGGTGTGAGAGATTAGTTGCTCACTGAGGTTATTTCATGCTAACACAGAATTTGTATTTCCTTGCAGTTCAGTTGAGAGATTTTTTCTACTTGCCACTTAATATGGTATTTTCATATTCTTTAAAAGCCACCTGGGTATTTTCTACAAAGAAATGGTACATCATTTCGCCTGTTCCCTGTTCATTCACACGCTGGCGTTAGAGCATACCCCGGTGTTAGATTATGAGACGTGTAAATAGTAAAACTTGGAATATAATGAAGGGAAGATGAACTAGTTTTTATAATTCTCTCTTTTGCTTCTGAGTTCTTAATAGAACTTGTAATTGAATTAGGAAAGCCTAGCAGGAAGTGGTAGTTTACACCTGATTTTGTTTTTTACATGTAGTTTCTCTTTAACGAGAGAAAAAGAAATTATATTCTTCTTTACAAATGTATCTTACGAACGCTTTGAACTCTTACAGAATCCACAGTGTTTTATGGGAAAAAATACATAGTATCTTTCTAAACTGCCTGACATGCTTTGGCATCGCTGAAGAAAGGAGATGTTCTCTGAGCGAGGTTTCTTTCTTTCAGGATTAACTGTGGCTACTGTCCTCTTTGGCGTAGCGAGATCTCTGTTGGTGTTCTACGTCCTCGTTCATTCTTCACAAACTTTGCACAACAGAATGTTCGAGTCCATTTTGAGAGCTCCGGTGTTGTTCTTTGATAGGAACCCAGTAGGTAAGTCAGACACCCAGTTTCTCAGTCAGTCTCCCTTGTTCGTGTCTGTTCCCGTTTCAGCATTTGAAAATGGAGGAGAGGCTTGGGAGAAATGGCTATACGTGTTGATTCCTTTTGTACAAAAAGCTCCACTGACAGTTTGCTCCTACCAGACAAAATCTAACTATGGGGGGCATACAAGCTTCTATTCTGGTGTTTGTGTCTGTGGAAAATAAATGACACAATTTATACGTAAATGCACACTGATCTGCAGTACTCGTTCCTTCCCATGAGAGTACCTGGGGGTGCCTTAGTGGTGGATGCCTCCAGCCTGAGGCCTTCGACCCGTCTTGCTTCTGGAGGCAGGCCCCCGACCCGGGTTCCTATGAAGAGTCAGCCCGTCAGCACCTGTCACCGCTGTGCAGGCCCAGCGTGGCTTTGTTTCTGCAGGAGATAATTGACAGGGCTTGTCCAGGCAGGGAGGTGGGCTGGCGGGAGCACAGGCGTGGACTTGGCGTGGTTGTTAACTAGCCGTGTGACCCAGACCAAAGTGTGTCGATGCTACCGGGCAGGCAGATCTCAAAGCAGGATGTTGTCCTGGTTAACAGTGCGGACTGTGGATCCAGCTGCTTGGGTTCAGACCCGGTGCTAGATACTTACTGTAATGCCTGGTTATGGTTCTGTTAATCCTCAGGTGCTAAATTTCTCTGAGCCTCAGTGTTCTTATCTGTGAAACGGGGATGCTGTGTACTCCTCCCTTGGCAAGATATTGTGGGAATAAGGGATGCCTGGATGGCTCAGTCGGTCAGGCTCCCTGCTCAGCGAGGAGCCTTCTCCCTCTGCCTGCTGTTCCCCCTGCTTGTGTGTGCTCTCTCTCTCTGTCTCTGACAGATAAATAAAACCTTTAAAAAAAGATATTGTGGGAATAAAGCAGATCAGTACATTCACGGGGCTCGCAGCAGTGCTCGCTCCCCGGTCAGCACCTATGGGATCTTAGCCACAGTGACATCGTGATGGGTTGGAACTTCCTCACCTGGGAAATGGAAAGAAGAGCTGCCTTTTGTGCTTCACAAGGCTGTTGTGAGGGTTAAATAAGACTGTTCAGGAAAGCATTTGGTGCAGTCCATTCCACGTGTTTATTAGCCCAGACCCTGTGCAGAGCATGGGGGTGGTGACTTGCAGAGGCCCCCACGAGTCTGCAGTCTTGTTACAGCTGTGGTCAGAAAGGGGATTGGAGGCCTTACGTGTCTGGCGCCTAGGAAGTCGCTCCACTTTGCCAGTTAATTTGAGAGCTACAGTCATAAAGTTTGGAGCATTAAGTGGGACTGCATTTCTGTTATCATGGCCTCTGAATGCTCGTGGCCATAGTGAACCACCTCTTCCTGTTCAAGACCTATAGGCTTCGCCACATGCTGATTTATTTATTATCCAAGGATTTGGAACCAGTCTAAATCTTTAGGGTTGCTAATCTTAGAGCAGTGCACTAGTGTTTATCTTGCCTGCCCCCTCCTGTATCTGTGAGCCAGGATTCATTCCTTCAAAAAAATAGAAGCCAAATAAGGACTCCAAAGATAGGCCTAGTTTGCCCAGAATGTTTAGGAGCCCTGAATTATTTATTCTTTTTAGTGGTAGATTAAAAAGATATTTTTTAATTAAAAACATTTTAAGTGGTAGATTTTACCGTTGGGTTAAAATTTTTGTAGTTTCTAAACCAATGGGAAGAACAAGCCAAAACCATCAATTATGGTTCATAGTAGACATCGTTGATTATATGTATGTACTTTAATGGTTATATAATATTAAAAAGCAATCCCCCTCTGGAGTTGAGAGGCAGACGCACTCAATTGTTAAGTTCTGTTAAGTATCCACACGAAATGGATACAAGTGCCCGGTGTGATGTCACACCCTTGAGTTACAGAGTGTCCTCTGAGCGGCATGGAGAGATCAGGAAACACGTCGTTCTCTTCTCAGTACTTTGTCATTCAGAGCACCCTCTCAGGGAGGAGTCCATTTCCTATGAGCTCACGATCCTGACAGGGTCCTGGAGTTCAGAAAAGGGAGGGTACAGGTGGTAGTTTCCAGCCAGCGAGACTTGGAGTGGTGACTGGGGCTGCCTGAACCATAGCCTTGCGTGGATTTTCAGGTGTCCTGCCTGTGTTCCCTTCCGTGGTCACCTTCAGTTCCCACTTGTTGCCGGAATATTCTCAGTGACCCTGATCCGGATGGTAGAAATGTCTTTTTACATTTGTTCGCGGGTGTTCCCACCCCCAATGTGCCGCCTCCCTTCTCACACCTCTCCCATCTTGTTCATCAGTGGGAGATCCTTCAGACTTACCCAGAAAACCAGGCCTTCAGTGAAGGGCCCCGAAACGCCGGCTACCCTGCCGACATCCCAGGCTCACTGACTTGAATTTCGGGAGGACAAGGTGAACCTGGACAATGGTGTTTCTGGTCGGTAGCCACGTCTCTCTGAGCGCTCCCGAGCTCTGATTTTTTTTTTTTTTAAAGATTTTATTTATTTATTTGACAGAGACAGCCAGCGAGAGAGGGAACACAAGCAGGGGGAGTGGGAGAGGAAGAAGCAGGCTCCCAGCGGAGAAGCCCGATGTGGGGCTCGATCCCAGAACGCTGGGATCACGCCCTGAGCCGAAGGCAGACGCGTAACGACTGTGCCACCCAGGCGCCCCCGGAGCTCTGATTTTTAAGAAGGTTCCAAGCTGCACGACTTTAGTTTCTCTCCATTTTGAACCTATGTGTGGTTGCATGAAGTTTGCTAGCTTATTTGCTTCTGTAAGCGCTGCCTTATTACCCACTGATTTTTCATAAACCAATCAATCTTAAGCTGTTCGGGTAAAATTTGAATTGGCTAGTGTGTTGTCTCAGACGGGCAAAAGCTAGTTTTCTTCTTTTGCCCTTCCTTCCTCTATCTTTACCCTTCCCTCCTCCGTGGATTTTGGTAGTGGTGGTGTGCGTATGTGTGTGTGTGTATGAAAGAACCGCACGTTTTCAGCTGTCCCAGCATTTCGCACACATTCTGCTTGCACCTTGAGTTGAGGAGTGCCTTTGTGGACATAATCTGCGTCCCTGTGCTGTGGGCTGCACCTGCGTCTTCCCTGATCAGCATTTGTCTTCCACCATCTCTGTTCTATCAGATCTTAATACACAGGTAACACAAATCCCAGGTCAAAAGGAAATCATTCAGAAATGAAGAGATGATTTCTGTATTCATTGTAAAACCATGTTTTCTCTGGATGGGTTGAATTCGTTTTATTTTTTCTGTCTGGCACAAGAGGGCAGCATGATCTATGTTATTTCAGGGATCTAATGTAAGGGCACCTTATTGCAAAAACCTGTTTTATTTTATTTATTTTTTAATGTAAAGCTTAGAAATTCCATTTTTTAAAGCTTGAGTCTGCATTTTGTACTGTCGATACAGAATTTTAAAGCCGTTGTTGTAGTTTATTATGTTTGAGACCTTGAACTCTCTGATTAATAAATTACAGTGCTGTGCCAGAATATCTGGCATTTCAAACAAGGTCACTTGGATTTCTTAACTGACACCTTCTTGCCTCCTAACTGGAATCGGGCAGCCGCTGACCTCTTGACGGGATATGTTTTAATTCCTAAGGGTAGAATATGGTGGCTCGTATGACATTGTTTAGGGAGAAATAGGACCGGACAGTTTCTTCAGTTTCCTTCCACTCCAGCAGAGTCCGTAGAAACGTTCTATTCTTACCAAGTCTCTAGAGTTTCACCCTTCGTTTTGGAGACGAGATGCGTGGAGGGTTGTCCTGTTTCTTCATGCCTGGAAATGGTGACGTAACACTTGCTGAGTGCATCGACTCTAATGGATTCCAGATAAATGTTTGTTTGTTTGCTTTCCATTTGTTAAGTTGGCTCTAGGAAAGTCAGCCGCTGGTGTCAGAAGATGTTGGTGTTGTCTCTTCTCTCAGGGAAGTGCGAAGTTAATATTGGGTTGTGGCCAGTGCGTTCATTTCACATGACCGATTTTTCTACAATGGCGTGTGAGTTGCCTTGTTTATGTGTCCGGATTAAGAAGAGTACAAACATATATCCTTTTTTTCCCCGCTTACAGATTAAGTTAGGGCTTAAGTAGTATAACAGGAGAAAAATAAATGTAGTTACTTTTTTGCCAGTTCTATTCTCCTGGTAGAAGGTGCCTGTGCCCCATAAGGGATGGAACATGAATAGTGAGAGACCTATTGGTGTATCCTCCTAATCCAAAATCTAGAATTGCCCAAAGGGTTAAGATTTCTAATTTGAGTGGGAAATGAGGCTCTGGAGATGCTTTCACAAATCTAAGCCATCCTGAATTTTGGGATATGCATGGGTAGGAGTTGGGCATTGGGGCGAGGTGGGCGGTGGAGGTTTGAACAATTGTTCTGTTTCTCAAACTTGGAAAGGGACATCTTAGCATCCACTATAAGTTTCTAATAAATAACTGGAGGAGGAGTGAAAAGTGAACCGAAAGCAGCATGGTGAGTTTCTTGTACTATCAGAAAAACCGTCTTGCCGTAGTCTTTATGAAATCAGTTTCAACGTGGTGCTGCCTGGCTTGAAAAGAGTCATCTGTAGAGAAGCAAGATAATTGTAGGGATACCTCTCTGTTTATTCCATTCGAATGACCACTGGAGTTAGTGCTTAATGCATATTTTTAACAAGTATAATATTTCAGCACTGTCAAAATTACCTTGACGATAATAGGCCTGTTAAATTATAGCTCTATAAGTTAGGAGGGAAGATGGCTCTGCTTAGCCCACATTAATCTATGCCTGTTTGCACAAGTGATTCTGCTGAGCACGTAGCATGTTAGAACAAGAAATACTGGTCCTCAAACCTCTGATTTATGGTAGGTGTTGTTTTGACACAGCATCGAGACGATTTACAAGGCAAGGCTTCGTGTTAAAATATTTCACTGGTGTCATCATTCGTCACCGACATAAATATTCAGTAGTGATGCTGGAACATTGGTAATGTGCCCATTCATGCCAAATCACTGCCTGTGTTTCCTTTCAAGTGAGATCTGTTGTGGATATGGTTAAAAGAAACTATGGTTTTTCTTCCTTGAGAGCAGATGAGCTGTAAGAAATTGAGAGTAAGAATAACATCTATCCTGACAGCTTTCATGTACTCATCTTGCCTTGCCTAGGTTGCTTTTAATTCTGGCTTAAGTCCTACAGGCTTTTTTTTTTTTTTTTCTTTTCTTTCTTTGCTTGGTGCACATTGTAAAGAACATATTTATATGTACATTAGTTAAAGAGGCTTTTTGTGTTCAAAGGAAGAAGTTAGTCATCATCAGAAAAGCTTTGTTGCAAAACAGAAACACACATTTCCCTTTTCTTTTTTTCCTTGTTAATAATAACAAATGCAAGTGACTATCAAGGGAATAACACAAAAGATTGCATCAATCATAATGATTCTCAATAACCGTATAAATATTGTTTTTTCAGGTTTGAATCAAACAGCTAATAGTTTTGAAGTAGGTGTGGTAATTAAATCCTGTCGGGTTGTCACATATTAAAAATAATGTTTTTTCACGTAACAATGGTTATATGTACTTAAACTCTTATCAGGGTGATATTAAGTCATATTTTATGGGAGTTGCTTGTTTACTGCTAATAGTATCATAAAAGCCTTTGTTAGGAGTTTAAATAGTTACATAGTTACATATATTTGATTACTATTGTTATTTTGTCAGTAATCTCCATAAAGGTGATTATTATAGCTCTTGTCCACGGCAGGTAAATATTGCACCATTTTGATAAACATTTTTAATCTATTAGAATGTTCTGATTACTCTTTATTCCTGTTTTTTTTCCCCCATAATAATCAGACATGGAAATACTGACAGCTTAGTAACAGAGAAAGCACTGTTCGTGGTTGTCCAATAAAATGTTAAAAAGATAAGATTTGGGAAACTTGTGCCTTTTTCAAAGTGGTAATCATGCAGTATTTCAGGGGTTTGTAAGTATGACATTTTACTTGTGTTCTTTCCCAGGAGAGCACATATTAAGTGATTATATATATCATAACATAGAAGTTCTCCACTTCACTCTAATATTTGTGGCTATGATGTTTATACTCCCAAACTCCTCGGTTTTCATTAATTTCATATTTGTGTTGCCTCAGTTTTCAGCCAGCTTTGGAGCTAGGCGGTCTTTGGTACTCAGGACTTCACTAGTGTATCCCAATTTCTCATGTTAGTATGCTTAGTACTTTGGCATTACCTTATGGGGTGTGTGATTTACAGTCATTCGAATACTGTTATTTAAAGTCTTTCTCCCCCACCCCAATCACAGGCAGATGACTGCTTCAACTTTGTAGTTCTTTGTGACAGAAAATGCATCAAAGTCTCTTTATGACATAGTTTATCACTTTTGTGCAACCATTTCAAGAGAATCTGGAATAGTATTTCTGGGCCAGTTTCAACATGAATAAATATTGATACATATATATAAAAGCATAGTGCTCTGACATGAGGTGGGAGTGGATGGAAATTTGCTGGATCAAAATTCTATATGGTTTTGCTGTAAGGTCAGTTGTGCCCCCTCAACCATTTGACTTCGTAGCTCTCCTGTGACAACATAGGCTGAACTTTGATTTTCCTTTTATAACTGAAATCTTCATCTTCTCATCATTGCTTCCCTGCCCCCCTTTACTTTCAGCATGATCATTTATTTTGACATGAGGAAGTGTTTACAACAGTGAGCCTGTGACATTTTATTTCATATAAAGTTTAAAATTTGGTTATGTTTTAAATCACATCTTTATAGTACTTGTCCCAATTATGGTTAAATTATAATTTAGGTAATTATGTTTTGACTGCCTGTCTCTTCTCTTAGCCTTGGGGCCTCAGTCCTCCTAGAGCCCATCTATTATGTTATTGCAAAAGCCTCTGAACCCAGGATTGGACACTTTGTAGCTGATTAGTATTTGTTGGCGGGATAGAAGAAGGGATGGTTTCAGGAGCGTATTTGCATCTCCCTGTGTCACGCCCTTTAAGAACAATGCAACTTTAGAGTGTTGAAATAGAATTAGAGCCTTTTGTCTTTACACTCAATGTTTATATTAAATTGAACCCTTCCCTATTTATTTTCCAAAGTAGAACTTGTAATAGATTATTTATGGTGGACCGTGTGTCTGGTGTATGATGGCACGAAGAGAAAACCATATACACGGTTGGTTCTTCGGAAGCTGCGGTTCATGGAAGTACACCACAAGGTTTCAACTTCTGTTATCTACCAGTGAAGGAAATCACCAAACACCTAATGCATTTCCTTGGGGTTCAGTTGTGCCCCAAAGACAAATGTTGGCATTTCAATATTTGGTACCTGATAGTTTACTTCATGCATTTTAAAACCTCAGTAGATATTTTGAACTATGAGTAGGGAGTTGAGATACACGGTTTGATGTGCTAAAGACCCTGTTCTGTTGGAACGTAGCTTTGGAGTAGCTGTGCCAGTCACTTCTCTGCCTCAGGTTTCGCAGGTAAAAAGAGGGAGGTTTTTTCACTCTTCAAGCATTTCCTGGTCCTCTCCTGGTTGTAAGTTGTGGTCCCAAGCATTGGGACAAAAAGGCCCTATTTTCAAGGCATTTGCAAACTTAAATATTTGCAGACAGTGCACTAGTTCTAAGACAACCAACTCCCCTCCCCCCACCTACCCCAAACCAAAAAAACTATCTGGAGTCAGTATTCGATGATTCCATATAGGAAAGATACAGATTCAAAGATTGAATAGTTGTGGAGCAGATACTCTTGATTCACATGTACGCACAAGACACACACACACACACACACACACACACACACACGGCCCTGTGGTATAGTTCTTTTTCATAATCGATTATGTAAATCATTGGCCTTGATTTCATAAAATTTCTAAAAACTGTTTTCTTGGAACTTCAAGACCGACCAGTTGTTTCAAAATGAAATCACACGAGTTGGAGAGAGAGAGAAATTTAGGAAACAAAAGTAAGTGATTTACTTAAAGATAATAATCTCTAAGCTTACAGCAAACCCAGCCTGGCTTTTAACTAGACTTTTGACGATAGTCAAATGCTCTCCTAACCCATCAGAAACCACTGGATGGTAGAGCTCATCTCCGGAAAGAGCATGAGGAAAGAAGGAAGTCGGCTTTTAATAAGTGTCAACACACACTTCTCTTTGGGCTTTTAGAAGCATGTTACTGATGCTTTTTTTTTTTTTTTTGAAGATTTTATTTATTTATTTTACAGAGAGAAAACAAGCAGGGGGAGCAGCAGAGGGGGAGGGAGAAGCAGGCTCCCCACTGAGCAGGGAGCCTGATACGGGGCTCGATCCCAGGACCCTGGGATCATGACCTGAGCTGAAGGCAGATGCTTAACTGACTGAGCCACCCAGGCGTCCCCAGGAGCGTGTTACAGATGCTTTGCCCGTGAACAGAACAGAAGCAGTGGCAGCTTCCTCCCTGAGAATGTTGTCATGAAATCAGCCACGATCGGTTGAGTGTTCTTTTCATTCTTAGTAACCAGGATCAATCTTTCAGAAATTTTCCCCTCCTTTAGGTGGAAACTCTTTAACATCTAGAAAAAAAAGACAACAGGCTTCAAAGAACACTTTGAATGGAAGTTTATTAAAACACTGTGGTTAAGTGGAAAGCTATCAGAAAATCAAGTTCTCTGTTCTGGAAATATTTTCCTTTCATTTCTTTTCTGCATTTGCATTTTAATAGATCGTATCACACGGGGAAATGTTTCAACCTCTTGAACACCTGGAAAGTCTATTTTAGACTTGTTATGTGTTTAAAAATCTCTATCCAGACATTATTCCAAATGCAGTCATGCTGTTGGTGATAGGAACATCCTGCCTCCAGGTCTGCCGTTGGTAGAAAGAGTGCTCTGTAGAGCCATGTGTTGTAAATACATCAGTAGAAACCAGCGCATCTGCTCTGGTTGATGTTCAGCTTAAGTCCCTGATTTTACGACGTTGAAGTCAATAGTTTTGATTTGTCTCTCAATTTTACATGGAGGTTTCTGGAAGCATTCTTTTGGTTCAGTGACTGATCTCATTCTTGACTCAGTTTGAGGCATGTAGTCAAAAAATATGGACATTTCTTTGAGAGTGGTAAGAGAACCAATGCACGTGCTTTTTGCAAAACTGTAATTCCAGTCTAGTTCGCATACAGTGTTACATTAGTTTCACGTGTACGGTATGGTGAGCACCTTTTTGTTATGCATAAAGATATACAAACAGGTATTACAGTGTATATGGATTTGTCCTTAAATATATATTCTCACACATATAATTCCAAATGTCTAGATCACAGTGGTGCTTTGCGATGTAAGAATCATGGATTATTTTTTTCGTGACCATTAAATATTTAAAAGTAGATTAAGAAGGAAGTGGTTGCCTTCTTGTATATAGTCATTTCTTCTCGACTTTCTTCTTCTGCTAGTGTCAGAATGGCCTGGGCTCATTAAATTTATTTCCTTTGGGGGAACTATAAATTCATTATTTTAGCTTTTTGGAGAATAAAATTGTAGAGATATCTTAGAATTATATCTCATGCTAATGTAAATCTTCTCTCTCTTCACCCTTTTAGCATAAAAATTGAAAAGGCAGTCAAATATAGTTGAAGGAGTTCCACCTATAAGCTCTCTTATAGACAGAATTGTTTGTTCCCGGTGCTAACTTTTAATTGTTGGTCCTGACATAGTCCTGTATATGAAAGGAAAATAAACGCATATTTCAAGATGATGAGGCATCTGCGTTACTAGAAAATTGTTCTTCCTTGACTTCAAGATGAAATAAATAGTTGTTGACGTAAATAGCCAAGTAATAAAAGGCAACACCTGTGTAATCCAGACAGTGGTTTATCGTACAATCAGATAAGAGGCTGTTCATTAATGAATTGTCAGGTCTTCAGACCAGGTGAATAGATTTATCATACATTAGGGAATTCTAAAAAATTGAGTGAAGAAGCTTTAATCCTTGATGCCAAGTGTTCTGACCACTCACATCTTCTTTCACAAAGGAGACACGACAGGAATGTAAGGCCTAATTGACCTGGCCTTCAGGTATGTCCTCTTGTCTTGGTTCTTGCTCTATCAAAGTTAATTGCATTTTTCCTAGATAAGAGTAGGCTCTGACATGTGAGGTGGCAACATGAGTATCTTCTACAGTTGGATAAACATGGGGTATTTTTTAAAAAATAGCCCATCTTTTCTCTCCCCTGAATCCTTATGTCCCTCCATCAAGGTCCTCTTGACTGAAGCACAGTTGTCTTAAGCAGCACTGATGAGGGTTGGGGTGTCTGTGGGGGTCTGTATGTGTGTGTGTCTGTGTGACAGAGAGACGACTTTTTAGTCAGATTGTCACACCAGCATAAGGTTCATATTGTTGGATTCTATTAAAGAGATGTAAAACTCAACATTTGAAAATCAACCAGCAAATAAAGTGACCTTTGATTTTTTAATGACACCACTTTGAGTGGTTTTCTTGTATTTTCTAATAGTGGTTTTGAGCCAAAGTATAATTCGGGCTCCATGGTCAAGAGAGCCGACTTTGGAGTCAGCCTCCCTGAATGTGAATCTTAGCCCCACTGCTGGCAAACCGTGGCTAACTTACTTCATCTCTTTCTGCTTCAACTCTGTGCAGTGGGGATGGTAATAGGGTAGTAGAACCAAACTTTTTAATGTGAGAATTAAGAGATTTAATATATTTAAAGCATTGAAAACAGTGCCTACCATATAGTTGACGTTGATTAACTTTTGACTATTTAAGTGACATATTGACATTTTAGAGTGTATTTTTTGCCTTTTTTTTTTTAAATCAACAAAATCCAAATGCATATGCTAATTTTGATGAAACAGTGGGGATGGGGAATGGGGTGTGTGTTTTCCCAGGTGCAAGGAAAAATAGTAAGTGACCAAAACTAACAAGCCACAAAACAACATCGTTGTTTTTTTTTTTTAGTTTTGTGTTTGTTGTTTTTCATTGGGGGCTTAGCTTCATTCCAGAGTTCATTTTAATTTAATTTGGTTTCACAATGAGAGCTCAATTTTGCATATAAGTACCAAACATCTGGTTTACTTTTTGTTTAAAAATGATATGGCTGAAGTTTATTACAGAAGTCTATTGTATAATTAAGGAAAGACAGTTTGAAATTTATAAAGTAAGTTCTATTTAAATGGAACATTGGAATCTTTCCAGGGAAGTGGGTATACTTCTTGGGAGTAGCAGGAACTTATTATTTTTTTAAAAAGTGCTCTAACTGGTCAAAATGTAGAACTTCTATGTATTCACCTTTTTCAAAAAGCATGAAAAATGACAAATTTCACAAGGAGAAGTTAAAGTGGACCTAAGGCACTTTTAGCTTGTCAAGCCTTCAAATGTTATTCATGGGATGTTTTTAGAGACATTTTGTGGTTTGTTCACTCCAGTTAATTCCAGGCAATCCTTCTGCATTTCTATCAGATGGACATTCTGATACTTCAAAATGTCTTGCACAAAATATGGTTAAAGCAGCTGGGGAAGAAAATGAGATTCCGGGGTAGTTCTTATAAACTATAGATTATATTTTTACAGCAGTTAAAGGAATAATAAACCCACAGAACAAATACAGCTCTTCTGTATTTGCCGCCCAGTTAGCATTAATAAACTGACAATTTAAGTGCCGTAAATTACTGGCCGGTTATGCTAGCGTGGAGGCATATGAGGAAATACATAGTTTTGGGTGGAGAGACCCAGGTGAAGATAGAGCACTTAACTGGCTGAACACCTGTCTGCCAGGTGGCTATGTTAGTGGTTAGGCAGTGAGCTCCTCACGAGTCCTGAGTCTTCGTCTTTATTCAGCCTCATGATGTCTCAGATGGCCCTTGGCTCCGAAATTCAATGGTTCTGTTGTCCTGCAGAAGTCACTTAGAAACCATTCAATAAAACAGAAAACCAAAACTAGGTTGTCAAGACTCAAGAGGATTTTTATGACCTTCCTTTCCATGCACCCTCCAATGTTTAAGGGCACTTTTCCATGGCGGGCTGTCATGTGTCGGCGGTTATAATCCCGTTGCTTATCAAGTTGAGGATCGGCCCGAAGTATGTTGCCTTTGGACTACTTCCTGTGTCTTGTCATTTTATAGCAACATCGTAAATTTATTTGACAGTTTCCACTTCTCAAAATCCTGTCGCTTCCATTGTCTCATTTCATCTTCAGAAGCAACAGGGCAACGAGAAATCTGCACTCTCTTAAGCCCCTAGAGCTTGTACCCAGCAGAAGCATGCTCGTCCTCGCCTCCTTGTTCACGCCTGTTGTTATTGTCCTCATTGGTTAGTATGTGGGAACCGTAGAGTTACAATGCCTGTAATTGAAAATCAAGCACCAGATTGCTCCCAATCATTAATCAGCCCACAGATTAGAATCAGCATACAGATTATAACTAAATATTTATTAAGCATCTCCATATGCCAGTGTGCTGGGAATTTTGCATAAGGGAACCAGATACTGTATTCTGAATTCTCCATGGGCATTTTCTAAAGCTATGTCATTTGTTCCTAGG
Source organism: Ailuropoda melanoleuca (assembly GCF_002007445.2). Classification (NCBI taxonomy): domain Eukaryota; kingdom Metazoa; phylum Chordata; class Mammalia; order Carnivora; family Ursidae; genus Ailuropoda; species Ailuropoda melanoleuca. Next base: position 125,950,922 of record NC_048224.1, on the reverse strand, counting down.
CATTATAATATTTTACACAATAATGGTAGCGCGTCAGGTCAAGGTGAAATTGTCTCGCATATTGTTTCCTATGAAATGGGTGTGGACATCAGACTAATCAGAAATATTTTTAAAATTTTAGAAAATTTGCATGACCTGGAGACTCCATCACATAGTACAGGTGTGATGAAGTGTGTGCAGTCGTTGGGTGTGTGTGTGTGCGCACGCGCATGTGTGTTGATATCTAAATTCTAATTTGAGTGACAACTATGAGAATAAGAAATACTTCAAAATTTGTGGTCTTCACCGTCCTCATTCTGTTCATTCAGCTTTTATATGCTCTTTCTTGTTTTTATCCATTTTCAGGAGGATTTAGCATTTGAAAGTGAATTCGTCCCAAAATGGGGTGCGGTAGGTGGATGTTGGGAAAGTTACTGTTTCTGAAAACCAGAGGATCACTTTAACCTCTTCTCATGGCCCTACATGTTTAAGACTTTCAGTAGTACCTTGTCATGACTTTATGGTTTTTTTGTTTTTGTTTTTGTTTTTTTTTCGGGGGAGACCTATCTGGCATGTAGCACTGCCCAGGTTTAAGGCACACAGCATATCGAGTTGATACGTTTATATTGCAGTATGATTGCTGTTATGGTGTTAGCTAACAGCTCTATTATGTCACATGATTATCTTGTGTCATGAACAATTAAGGTCTAGTCTCTTAGCAAGTTTACTGTTTTTATAATACCCTTTTGTTGTCTGTAATCACTGTACTGTGTATTAGGTCTCTAGGACTTGCGAGTATGTACCCTTAGATTATGCTCTCACCCCTGAGCCCCCCACCTACCGTTTTACTCGCTGCTTTTATGAGCTCAGTGTTTTTAGATTCCACATCTAAGAGATGTCATACAGTATTTGTCTCTCTCTGTCTGGCTTATCTCATTTAGCAGGATGTCCTCAAGGTCCATTCATGTTGTTGCAAATGCAGGATTTCCTTTTTTTTTTTTT
>NC_048224.1:125936956-125949841 GCF_002007445.2 Ailuropoda melanoleuca | reverse complement strand
TTTTTTTTTTTTTTTTTTTTAGATTTTATTTGTTTATTTGACAGAGAGAACGCAAGCCGTGGGAGTGGCAGGCAGAGGCAGAGGCAGAGGGAGAAGCAGGCTCCCGGCTGAGCAGGGAGCCCGACGTGGGGCTCTGGGGCTTGATCCGAGGACCCTGGGATCATGACCTGAGCCAAAGGCAGATGCTTAATCAACTGAGCCACCCAGGCGCCCCTTGATGGTCTTTTTAAAAACTCAGAAATGCAGGAATAGGTTTCCTAACAAAGCCGCCATTTGCTGTCATGGGGGTGGCTGGCTCCCTGGGATGATTGTACCCGCTTCATCTTTGTTGGATTTAAGTAACACAAGGTTGTGGTCCCTTTACTCCCACCCTTGCCTGTAAGGTTCTTTTCAAATGTTGGCTCAAACATATTAAGGTCTGTTTATCAAAAATGTCATTAGTCTCCCGCCATAGCACCCCGTAGAGCACGCACTTTGGTCAGAAGGGATGGCATGCAGAACTTTATGTTCACAGTCTGTCCTGTGTTCTCTCTCTTCATATTGCACATCCGAGGAATCCTGCATTCTTTGACTTTCGAACCTTTGTTGTTGTTGTTGCTGAGTCTGGGGACAAATGCGACGCAAAAGCGACTGGCTGGTAAAGAACGTATTCAGGCAAAATGCTGGAGAGACAAAGCGAGACATAGGTGAAAAGCGAACTGACCTAGAAAGTCCGAGGGTAGGGTATAATGTGTTTTGACCTGAGGGAAGAAAAGCGCTGCGTTGGGCTTCTCCTCCATTCATGTTTCGACGACATCTCCAGCATTTGATAGCTCAACCCACTCAGCCTTGAGCTGCTTGCTGCCTCCACGTTGTAGCGTCTTGGTGAATTAAAGCTCTCTTACTCCTTTCTGATGAAAATATTAGCGATTTCAGATTTGTGACTCGTGAGTCTGTTCAGCTTGAAGGAAACCTTTCCGTGATGAGCAAACCTGACTTTTCATCTGAGGCCCGTGGAGTCAGTGGCTGCCAGAGAGGTTGCGATCCTGCAGTGATTTTTGCTTCATTACAAGCCTGTACAGGTGTTATTTAATGCAAGCGAGTTTCAAATGCTGGAAAGGAACACAGTTAAGGTCAGGGTCTGAAAGGACTTTGATGTCCTGCAGAAGCCTGATTTTCCCCTAATATGCATGAAAAACTTGTGCAGGATAGCTCTTAGGAGATGAATATTTGTTCGTAGGTTACAATAGCACACGTACCCCGAGAGGGATGGGAATGGTGGGTAGAATATGCATTTGGAGGGAAAAGGGGGGAAGAAGTAATATGCAAAAATTAGCCACGGAAATCCATAAATGGCAGCCAAGAATATTCGGCAATTGTGTCAGCTGTGTTTTACCAGGAACAATGGACAGACACCAGATCCTGCCGATAGATAATTTCTGATTTTTCTTCAAAGTTAAATGATTTCCTTAGAGATTTCAAACCTTCTTCGAGCCTTTTCCCCCTTACGTAGAAACTCCTACTCTCTCCTTAGTTCCTGGATGTTTAAAGAATGTATGAAAGGCTGTTGTTTGGTGTGTATCTTTTTAAACTGTCCACAAAGAGACATGCATATTGGTTCTTCAGGGCCAGTACCCTGCTGCAGTCTTTGGTAGCCTGGATTACAGAGATGGTTTGCTGTTCATTTTGTTTACTTGTGCAGGAGAGACGTTTTAATTCCGTATCAGGTTTTATACACCAGGCAAATTCCTTGCGCAATCTATAGCTGACCATTAGATGGTCTGTGTTGCTTCTCGTTGAGAGGCTGTGGAAGATCCGTGAACTGCCCTGGTCTCCAAGGGAGCCTGGAGAACAGAGACCGTCCCTCCCCGCAGTTGGGGAAATGTGGAAACGAGTGAGCGTATCCATAATGCGGGCTGCTGGGAGTGTGCTGGGCTAGTGATGATGTGCCAGAGTTCCAGTGGTTGACATCCTCCTAAGGAGACACTTGGGAAGGAGAACCTGAGGCAGGGCTGAGGAAGTGGGGCTTTTCCAGTGGAGTCAGGAGAGATGGGGCATGGGGATAGTTGAGGAGATCACTCAGAATCCGATTTTGGTGGTGGATCACAGAACAGATCAGAATGGGCGCTAGAGGCCAGGAGGTCAGCCTGTAGTCCATGGAAAGTTTTTCTTCTGTGTTGCTGCCAGCTTCTTGCCAAGGGGCGCCATGGCACTTAGGGAAGCATGGGTCAGTATCTCAGCACCGAAATTTTTTCCTCTGGAGTTAGTTGTACGGGTATAAAGTGAGTAGGGAATGCGATTCAGGACGACACTGGCTGGTTAAATGTCTTGAAGCTGCAAAGAAGGGATTTAGAATGCAGAACAGAGGGGCACCTGGGTGGCTCAGTTGGTTAAGTGACTGCCTTTGGCTCAGGTCACGATCCCAGGTTCATGGGATCGAGCCCCACATCAGGCTCCCTGCTCAGCGGGGAGCCTGCTTCTCCCTCTCCCTCTGCCACTCCCCCTGCTTGTGCTCTTCAGCTCTCTTTCTGTCAAATAAATAAAAATAAAAAATCTTTGGGAAAAAAAAAAGAATGAAGAACAGATCGATTTCTTCTTTTATCTGTTGAGTGTAGGCCATTTCTGAAGATCTGGCCTGCCTTAAGGTGGAGGCAGACTAGAACTCTCTAAATGTGCATGTTATTTCATGGGGGTCACTGCCCCGTCAGGCACGGGGGGGCTCTGGGAGCTGGAGGATTCCTGACTACCCCCCACACAAGTTGCCCTCATGCTTTTGTGTCGGGGCCAGGTTTCTGGGTTGCAGCTGCCACAGGAATGAGCTTGAACACCCTTCTTAATTTGAATTTGACCAGTGGTTATCCCCCCACACCCACCTTTTATGGACACCTGCCTTTGGTGACCCCTTCCATCATTTCTTTGGGTGGTCCATGCCAGCTTGTCTCAGCATTGGCCTCTGTTCTCGTAATGAGATTTCCCCAACAGGGCAAATCCTGAAAATGCGACACATTCATGTACCCTTCCATCCATCTATGGAGAAATACTTATTGAGCCCTTGTCACAAGTTGGGCACAGTGTCCCCAAAACCTGTGTGTCTTCTGCCAGACACCACATTAGTAACCATGTTAGCGTGGCTGTGGTTGGCATTGTGGAAGGGGAGGCCCAGGGGACCATGTGGGTCTCCAAGGAGACCTGAGCTGGTTTGAGGAGGTGCTGGTGGTGTGGCGTCTCTGGAGGAACCGGCTAGAGAATGAGTTGGAGTTATCCAGAAGTGGGAATGGTGGGGGGCTGGGAGTGACAGGCCTGGAAACCTGGAAGGAAGGCCACCTGGCTGGTGTGGAGTGAGTGTGGGCAGGAGTGATCACGGGCCTCAACCCAGGCCGGGGTTGAATTGTGCAGCACGTGTGGAGTGTTTTTAACCCCATCTCTAGAGCTTAGGCAGTGTTTCTATTTGGTAAAATGCCTGATCGCACGCCTTTCTGTGCTTGCCAAAGCTCTGTTTCATCAGGGGACCTGCTGATGGGGTAGGACAGGATATTCCCAGGATTTTTCTTTTAACTTTGAAGGTATTTTAACATGCCACCATTTTTGTTACTATCTGAGTCCTGGTTCACACTTTAACCGCAGGATTTGTGGCCAGTTTGACGTCTTTGGCTTTAATTTGATTGAAATGAGTATAACCTGTCTTCTCACCATTAATTCTTGTTCATTGTGCCTCATAAAGAGGCGGAAACTAATTTTTTCTACTCCACCTTTGNGAGGCGGAAACTAATTTTTTCTACTCCACCTTTGAGCAGGAAACTGTTGCATGATGCCTGAGGATCCGTCCTTGTGCACGCTGAGTTTACTCCAGAACAGGCTAGCCTATTGCCCAGATTTATTTCTGTATTTAGAAATACTGATGCCTGTATNGAGCAGGAAACTGTTGCATGATGCCTGAGGATCCGTCCTTGTGCACGCTGAGTTTACTCCAGAACAGGCTAGACTATTGCCCAGATTTATTTCTGTATTTAGAAATACTGATGCCTGTATTTAGAAATACAGATACTCATCGAGCATGGGTTATTTAAGAAGTGAGTTGCAGTAACGTTTTGGTTCTGGAATGGCATTTACGTTGCGTCTTCGTGGGGAGGCAGGGGTAGACATCAGCAGCTCCATTTTCCTTTGGAGTTACAGACTGAAGCTTTCTACACATTGTCTTCGTGTCAGAGGGCTTTATCACCAGGAAAGAACAGGACATTTTTCCATAAAAATAAAAATGCTGTTCAGTGGTGATTGCCCCCCACCCTTCCCTGAAAAAAAGAAAACTTTAGTGCTTAATCAGGGTTCCAGATGTTTGTATGTATTTATTTATTTGGATATTTATAGTGTTTTCTGTCAAGCAGTTTGCCTCCCTGGGTGCATTCCAGAAATTTTAAAAACATACATGGCAAAGCCACAAAGATCAAAGACCTGTGTCTTATGAACTCTTCACAGCACTTTAGGCCAGTCCCTAGAATGATTTATATTAGAAGAACTGAGTCAGAGCTGTTACCAGCCACATCATGTTTTGAGGAATGTTTCAGATGGGGACCGAAGAACCTGGTGAAGAACCCGTCCAAACTGGGGTTCTTCTTCTCCCCTCTGCTGAGTGTGGGGCGTCTGCGGCCCTCCTTCAGGACCGGGTTTCAGTCCGCCCTGGGCTCTTGTATCTCCACACCTTACTGTTGATGTTTCTGTTATTCCTTTAAAACGTGGGAATAGATTCTTGCTCTACTTTTTCCTTCAATATTATTAATCCTACGTAGGATTTTTAAAGACTGTCATTAAAAGTATGGGTTTCATTTCGTAGATTTTAACAGTCTGTCCTATCTACCATCTAAATGGAAAACAGCAAGATCTTTTGTAGTAACACAGTAGCATTGCTGGGACTAATATCTCTGAAGAGGAAGTGCCTTGAGCAGTTGAGACCCGACCGAGAACGAGCTGGAGGCGGGACCGTGTGGTGGCATTTTTGTGTTCCGAGCAGAAAGGTCTCAAACTCCAGTGGTCTCCTTGGATGAAGTTCTTTTTTTTTTTTTTAAAGATTTTATTTTTATTTATTTGACAGACAGCCAGCAAGAGAGGGAACACAGGCAGGGGGAGTGGGAGAGGAAGAAGCAGGCTCCCAGTGGAGCCTGATGTGGGGCTTGATCCTGGGACCCTGGGATCACGCCCTGGGCCAAAGGCAGACGCTTAACGACTGAGCCACGCAGGGGCCCCTCCTTGGATGAAGTTCTTACCTGAATGTTTCAAGGATCATGGGTTTGGTTGATCTGAAGGTTGGTAAATGAGCAAGTTGATTCCTTGCTTGTCCTCTGGCTGGGAGTCCGGGGAGCAGGAGTAGGAGAGGACGGGGCAGGTGGGTGTGTGAAGGGACAGTGTTGAAGAGAAAGTCTTGCCTACCTGTGTGCCTATCCTGAAAGGTGCCTGCAGTATTCTCTCCAGAGCCAACCATGCACAGTATAACCCCGGCCCTCCTATTCCTCACCCCTGGCCCCACTCCGGGTTTCGTCTCTCCAGAAGTATGTGGTGCTTTCCGCCCTACCTCGGGAGCCTTTTTGCAATAGGAGCACACAGTTCTCATGTTGGATGGCACTGACCTGGTGAGGTGTTTGCAGGTCGGCATTTGGCAGCCGGGCTCCTGGGCACTCCCCATGACTCATTACCTTTCCAGGTGTGTGATTCTCCACCCTTTCTTTCCTCCCTGGTGTGTCGACCACCCTGAGGTTTGAGAGTTGAAAGGACTTTCACTCAAGGTAGGCAAATTTAGCTGGAAGGCCTACAGAATTCTCTGTCTTCTCCAAGTTAGCATATTTGGAGAGGAACCTTTGCCTTCAGTTGGAGGCCGGCTCTCTCCTCTGAGGAATCCAGCCTTGTAATCAGTGACTTTAACAATAGAACTTGGCTTACACTTCCGATGCTGCCAGTTCATGCTGGGAATACCCCCGGAAATGTCTGCCCAAACCATCATTACCCAGCCTTTTTTGTTTTTTTTTAAATTTGAGATCGCCTTTCTCAATAATAAAAGCCTTACTATAAAACCAGAGAATCATTGATCCACTTAATGAATTTTACATGAAGTTACATCTGAAAAATCATGACGTGCTGACATTTATTTATTGATATGTATTTAAAGATTTTGTTCTTAAGTAACCTCTATACCCAACATGGGGCTCGAACTCACAACCCCGAGATCAAGAGTCACTCACTCTACCGACAGAGCCAGCCAGGCACCCCATGATACACCAACATCTAAAAATCCATTGTTTTGATTTTTGCAAAATGTATATTGAAACATAGGTTAATTATTTAAAATAGAAGCTGCTTTTATGACCTAATGTTCAAATATCTTTGACTTCTGAAAACTAGTGGGGTATTTTTTAAACATAGTTTTTGTCAGGGAGCCTGGGTGGTGCAGTTGGTTAAGCCTCCGACTCCTGATTTCCGCTCAGGTCATGATCTCAGGGTCGTGAGATCAAGCCCCACGTTGGACTCTGTGCTCAGTGTGGAGTCGGCTTGAGATTCTCTCTCCCTCTCCTTTGACTCTCCCCACTGCACTGGCTTGCCCCCCCCCTTAAAAAAATCTTTTAAAAAAAACCAAGCAGTTTTTGTCTTTTATATCTGTGAAGTAAGTAGGGGCTTCAGGCTGCTGTTTACCGTCCCATCTCTGCGGTTACACATGAGAGGTATGGATAGATGAATGAAAAGTTAATGATAGGTATGGATAGATGTTATGCCTAGTAAATGAAAAATTACACTGAATATGATTGTCAAAATATTTTCTCTTTCTTAACATTGGTATTTAGAATGCTAGTAACATGTTGATTTTCTATATGAGAATTACAGCTGTTATTAGGATTTTATATGATCCCGAGATGTAGTGTTCAGGGGAAAAAAAACTCGGTTTGATTTATGAAATTTGAATTTCTGTGCTCCCCATTTAACATTTTTGATTCTGACATGATTGTCCCTGTTGTTTTGGGTTACATGGGCAACAGAGAACCATTTAAAATGGCATCACATTCAGAATCCCGTTGGTGTTGGTGGTGGATGCTGAGTGGTAAGAGAAGAAGGTGAATAAATCCTGAGTTCCTTGATCTGATCTTTAGTTAACTTGCACTAAAGGCTTATTCGGAGGTTTTCAAACAGTTGCTGCCTAAGGGAGAAAATAGCTAACTTTTTAATTGTGATGGAAAACAAATCAGCTAATGATTTTAACTTACTGCCTTTTAAGAGTGTAGATTAAAAGTGATGCCATGTGCTGTCTTCCATGACGTGAACCTCTGGAGACAGGAGTCTCTATCCAAGTCTAGTCATTTAGGTCCTGTACCCCACCCTGCCCTCCAGTTTTAGAAATCACCAAACCAGTCACATATATTCTGAAAGAGAGGCCCCAAGGGTCCTGGGAGTAATCCTCACATGGTGGGCATTCTGTTTGGCGTTTGGTGCTGCCCCTTCCCTCTCCAGCTCTCTGTTTGCCTGGAGGATCCTTTCCTCTCTTCCTGCCCACTCAGCTTTGAGGCTCTTTTCCATCATTTAAATGATTTGCAGGATCACACTTCCCTCAATGTGTGTTCCTAGATACTCTTTTCTAGAAAACTCTCTGGTATTTTCCTTCTTTAAAGCCAAGACTAGTCTGCCTTGACCCTTCTTGATCCAGTGATTATATTCACCTTGCTTTTCATTGCAAGAGACACGTGCCCTGGAAGTGCAGAGAATATACATACTTCCCTGCCGTCTTTCATTTAGATTAACTTTTGTTTTATTTTGGTGTTTCCCGTTAGCTTCCTATTCTGAGGTTATATAAACTCAGAAAAGACAAGGGCCATTAGCACTTCTCAAAGGCTCTTAGTCATGCCTTTGGGTGTTGCTGACCAACCTAGGTCCTACGTAGTGTTCTCAGGGGCTGCCCTTGACTGGAAATGCTACAGAATGGCCGGATTTAAATGCATGCTGCTCATTGATTTGGCCATGTCATCCGGTGGGGCTGAATTCCATTGATATTTNTTTTTTTTTTTTTTTTTTTTTTTTTTTTTTTTTTTTTGCATCTTAACGTGGAAGTTTTTTCAAGGGGCTGGGGAGTGGACAAGATGGGGGCATCCGGAATATTGATTGTGTAAAATATTTTTCGAGAAAGGTAAATTGCTACAGCATCTTCTAAAGGTCAAGCAGTGCTTTGCAGACTAAAATGTTAACACATTCCACGCTCTCCTTTTCTTCGGTGTGTGGTGGGAGGGTGGCATTGGTGCCTGTTCGGCGCTACCGTCTGCCACCAGCAGGCAGCCCCTCCCCTTGCTCATTTCCACCCCGTGTTCTTCATCTTCACTCTGCTCTCCTCATCCTCCAAGAGAGCAAGTCCTTCTGTGTTGGGGTCAGGGGAGGGGGAACAAGGGACCTCCTGGTCCCCGTGAGCGCGCACGTTTCTCCTTTCCTCCTCAGGGTCTTGACAGCGGTGGCGGCCGCCACAGGCACCTCCTCCTCGACCCTGCCACGCTGGAGGCTAAGTGTGCTCGTGGAGCTAATCATTCTAATAAGGTCCCCAGGAGGAGATGAGTGGGACAGAGAGGATGGATTCTAAGACAAGGATAGCTATAAAGTTTGAATCCTATTTTTTTTTCAATTATAAGAAATTATAAAGTACACATAAAATGGACCATTTTTAAGTGCACGTTCAGTGCCATTTGAGCACATTCACATTGCTATGCATCCATCACCACCATCCAGCTTCAGAATGTTCTCATCTTCCCCAACAGAAACTCTGTTTCCATTCAACAGTACCTCCCCGTCCTCACCCCCTGCCCCCTCGCCCCCCTGCCGGTGACAAGCGCTCCCGTCTGTTAATGTGATTATTCTAGGAACCTATTTCGCGGAATAGAATGTCCTCAAGATTCATCTGTGTTGTAGCACGTGTCAGGATTTCCTTTCTTGAAGCTAAATAATATTCCTCCCCCGCCCACCCAGATTCCATTCCTTTATTTGAGAGAGAGTACGGGCATGGGGAGGGGCAGAGGGAGAGGGAGATGCAGGCTACCCACTGAGTGCAGAGCCCACCCCAGGGGCTTGATCCCTGGACGCCAGGATCACAACCTGAACCGAAGTCAGACGTTTAACCGACTGAGCCACCCAAGGGCTCTTGAATAATGTTCCTCTGTGTGTGTGTGTGTGTGTGTGTGTGTGTGTGTGTGTGTGAGAGAGAGAGAGAGAGAGAGAGAGAGAGAGAGATATGCCACATTTTGTCTTTATTCATCCATCGGTGACTACTTGGGGATTGCTCCCATCTTTGGGTGATTGTGAATAACGCTGCTGTGAGCACGAGTAGACGAGCATCTCTGGAAGACCCTGCCTTCGGTCCTTCTGCGGATGCACCCAGACGCGGAGTTCCTGGATCACACGGTGGTTCTGTTAAGTTTCTTTAGGAGATGCCACACCGTCTCCCACCGCGGCGGCATCATCTTCCATTCCCACCAGCAGCGCACCAGGGTTCCGATTTCTCCACCTCGTCGCCAACACTTTTTGCTTTCTGTCTTTTGTGTTGCGGAGTGACTCGTAGGCACCCCCATGAAGGTGAGGGGGTCGCCAGTCTTCAGTGGCGCTCGGAGCCAGGCCCCTGGAACAGCTGGGCTGCTCACTCCTGAGAGTAGGCTGGCCGTGCGTGCGGGTCCCTGTGTGGCTTCTGGGCTCCGAGCAGAGGCTGCTTTGTTGCTACTCTCCTCCTGTCGTCTTTTCTTGGCACGCGTCCTCCTTTTTAATCCTACACTTGAAAATTAGATCAAACGCAAACCGTGTTTAGATTTATTTACAGTTTCTTAACTCCTTCCCTGTTTTCCTTTTGACAGGCTTGGCATAAGAAGTCTTTTTCAAGTAGTAAATTAATTTAGGTGGCAAGCACCCTACCTGAATTTTGTTACATGCTGGCAGTTTAGATAAATGGATATTATAATCTCAGCACATTTCTGCCCAACACGACTGTGCCGATTTGCAAGAGTCTACAAAAGTGATAATACTCTGTCAGTTTGGGGCCTAAAAGAAGAAGAAAAACAGGGTGTATTTTCTTATTTGTATTTATGGGATGCCTGTGGGGAAGCTGGAAATGCCATGTGGCAGTTCACATGCCTAAATACACACAAAGAAAGATAAGGAACTCATAGACATTTCTTTGTAGGCACACGGGAGGAGAGAGGGTCCAGATCAGTGACTGTCAGCCGTGTTGGAGATACGTCCTCTGTTGCGACCGAGGATTCCCCCCTCCCCTTAAACTCACCATTTCCTTGAAGAATGCAGTCTATTTTTAATGACTTCATTGATTGGATGATGGGGTTACGACATACTTTATTTACTGCTGAAATGTTTCATTCCCATCAGCACTTAATGTGAATAAATCTACTTTTTGGCACGACTTTGATAGACTGTAAAACTGCTTATATTTGCAGGAAAATTTGTTTTGCTATGGTATGTTTATGTACAGACGCAGTGTGACTTTTCCCCCCTCTCAAAATCGTTCTGTGTCACTGTTGAGCTGAGAAATAGACACATGTAAGGCTGTTATCATCATGTGCTGTATCAGAGCAGCGTAAATCAAATGCTGGGTTTCATGTCGGAGGGATCACAAAAATAGGTCTAATATTCATGATTAAGTAAGTCTGATATTCATGATTAAAGTCAGGTTTTTAGTGCTTTTTTTCCCCCTACTGTGTTAAGACTGCATATTCTGATTTATAGTTAATATATTTATTGAACAATATACAGTGTATCGTACATTCACTGTGATCGGCTGCATGTGAATTTGATATTTTATATCCAACAAGACCCCGTCAAAGTGGATCTTTGTTTCCTGTTGCCCAATTTAATGAGCAGAGTTGAAATTATATTTTGCTCATAAGTTTTCCATGAAATTTCTTAACCTTTTCATGAAAACCGTGTCATGTATATTTAGCTTTGATTCATTATAATAAGTCCAACGGGGAGGGGGGCGATGATCTCTATCCCTTTGAAAAAATTTTGTTTTGCGTGAAACATTACTTTAAAAAAATACTAGGTTGTACGTATTTTGTTCTTAAGAGAAATGCAATTAATTTCATTTCTTAGATCTTTTTATAAAATGCTTGGTAAAACTAATGATGACCCCGCATTTAACAAAGCCAGGCTAGAAACTCCTCTCTAAAGAGGCAAATAGAATCGTCAGCCATATCTGCAATATAACCCCATAAAGCCCATTTTCAGCCAACTCGGCGATCTCTAATTCAGATCTGAATCAACAGTGAAGGGCAGAAATCATGCATTTTAAAAATAGCAGCGTTAGTGAAACTATGGGAGCGCGTGTAATGCTAGTGTAGGCAAAAACCAGCATCCAGAGTGATGTCGTTTTCCTTGATAGTCTCCTTAGGAAGAAATGAACTTGCTGGAAGGTAATAGAGTCCCTCTGAGAAATGTGATGAAAAGTCTTTGGGAATTATCAGCCCAACTTAACACGGACCTCTGGGTTTTCATGGGCAGTTGTGTTATAAAGGGATGTTTAATTTAAAGGAACCAAGTTGATAAGGGAGGTGGTGCAGGCAACCAAAAATGTTGAACGGGTTTTTGCTGACCAAATTGTGCGGATCAAAGCTTTTTCTAGTGGGCAGTTGGTCGTCTGCTGCTGGCAAAATGGCCCCAGCTTGCCTTTCCTTGCGGCTGGAAGGTAGCTTCTGAATCTGCTGTTCTTTTCCCTGCTGGGAGCGAATAAACACTTTCCGTAGGTGTGGTCAGCTGTCTCTCGCCCTCCTTTTTCAACTTGGGAGGAAAAGAGCGGTCCAGCTACAGTGCTGGGAAGCCAGGGCTCCCATGCCCCTGTGCCTGGGAGCAGCCGAGCGCAGTCTGAATCATGTAGTCGAGCAGTCTGCTAAGTTAGGAAGGAAAGAATATCACTCACGGAGGGTTGATGTCTTTTTATGGGAGAACAAAAGAGTTTCGATTCTTTCCCTTCTGGTTCAGCCTGGCCATTATGTGGCAAAGGGGGTTTAATGAATCATTGTTTAACTAAGATCCTGCCAAGTATTTGACCATGAAATATCCTCCAATGTGTATAGAGTTCTTCTCTGACAGACTCTTATTTGACTGTGATTAATTGGCATTGAATTGTTATTTAATTACCTCTACAGAAATCTAAGAACAGCTTGTGTTCTGATTAAGTTATTTGATGTAACAACACACACAGTGCCGAGGAAGTCCTCGCAGTCCTTTATGCACCTTGCTGCTGACAGGCCAGCCTCTGTGGCTGCAGGAAGCTCGTGGAATGTCCCTCAGTGTCAGAAACCCAAATAGAGTCTGGGTTTTAATTTTTCTTTTAATATATCAAGGTGTTTTGGAAGCCCCGACTTAAAGCATATGTCTGTGAAGCTTTTCTTTTATGTTAAAATTCTTTTTAAGTTACTTATTGGACGATGTTAAATGTTCTAAGGAAGTGTACGGGCTTCCTCAGCTCACAGTTAAACGATGTGCGTCCCATGTGCACACATGAGCTGTCCCTGGGAGAGGTCCCTGAGCTGGATGCATTGACAGTGAAGAGGAAAGGGAGAGAGAAGGCAGCAGTGGCAGGTTCTGGTTTGGGCGTCTGTGTCCTTGGAGAGTGGCATGAGAGAGGGGGTTCTGGGGATAGAGTTCTGAGAAGTGAGACCTCAAAATACGAGGGGAGGCCATTGTATTTCGGGAATGAGCAGGGTAACGGGAATGTAAAGAGATGGATATTAAAAAAAAAAAAATTCTAGGGGTGCCTGGGTGGCTCAGTCAGTTAAGCGTCTGCCGTTGGTTCAGGTCATGATCCCAGGGTTCTGGGATCGAGGCCTACATCGGGCTCCCTGCTCAGCGGGAGCTTGTTTCTTCCTCTGCCTGCTTGTGCTCTCTCTCTCTCTC